>NC_068402.1:6977399-7286566 GCF_023724105.1 Carassius gibelio
CTCATTAAATAAAAGTAGCTTGTAAATGGAAAAGCTACAATGTTTTGAATACAGATTCTATTATAGCATTGAAAATAGTGAAGATTTTCTGCTTTTAGCTAGTAGCACCCCAACACTGCTCTGCAATCCTAAAATGAAGTAATTTTTCTTTTCTCCCACCAAGCATTTAAACATTTATTAGTAAGGAAAGAATTAATCTGTGCAATCACCAGCCTTTTTCATGGTGCTTTGATCCATTGTTTCCCATTATTGTTTCCTGAAAAATAGCCTAAACACTTTTTCTGAAACACATTTTTTAAAGAAATACTTTTATAAGCTGGCATCCCACAACTTCTAGTCCAACAAGAAAAGTGTGCACAACTAGGTAAATCCCACAGAGAGAAGATCCAATAACACACACTGGTGGTAAAAAGAGTCATTGCGACATTAATGGCTGAATGTGGCCAAAATGCAGATCGATTCATTAAGCCATGTGGAGCTGGGGCAGAAATACATGAATGCAACTAATAAAGTGCTAATTAAAATTGGACAGCAGCATTCATGCACATTAAACAAATCACCCCATAAACACACACAAATACATGAATGCTACTTTTTTCCATTTAGATTTGGAACAGAGAATTCTATATGATATGTAGTATAATTACGGTTCACATAACAATAAATTAAATGTGAGGACTCAGATGGCTTGTGCAAAAAAGGCGATTCTCAAAAAAAAAAAAGACAAACAATCAAATGTTGAAACACAGGTCAATTAAGTCAAGAGTCTGTTTTAGATCATGCTGCTGTAATCTGTTTCTTGTGAACATCAGAGAATAGTGTTTGTCTGGCCCAGAGTGGCCATCTCTGCTCCATAAACACCTGGCATCAGCACGATTCAACGTCTGCCAACGTCATGAGCATTCAATAAACAATCCTCTCAATTAAAGTACAACAACATCAATCCAACTCCCAGGGGCTGTGTAATCTAGCTCGCACTCACTCAATCCCACAAATCCAAAGCAAAACACTTAACACATAAATGGTTCAAACTACGCAGTATAATGAATTTAATGTCTGAATACCCAACTAATCACTTAATAGTGTAATATACAGTAAATAAATACAAATGGCTTAATAATTACTCCTGCTGTTTTTAATCTTTACAAAACAATGGGACAGATGAGGAGAGACATTACAGGAAATAATGTAACCATATCACTTAATCAAATATAGATAAAATATTTTATATTTTAATATGTTAATTAGATTTATTTTTTTTATTTTTTTAAAAAACCTTATCATCAGTTAGAACAATGTTGTTTTGCTGCTTTAATATTTTTGTGGAAACTTTGATACTTTTTTAGGACTGTTTTATCAATAGAAACTACTTTTTTAGCTTTAATCCCATAAAAAATTTTCTTATTAAATGGCACTGTCCCTTAAAGATCATGCTAGAGTAAGGACAGGAAATCTGTGTGCATTCAGCAGAAAATAATCAGTTAACATCACTGCTTGATACATGCATCATGTATAACATGAAAATAATAATAAAGGCTGAATTCCACTATTTGTGAATTAGTACCAAAGTGTGCAATAATTAAAAAAAAAGGTTTCTTCCTCTTCATCTAAAGAAAAAAAGTAAAGGCAAACATAAAGATGCACTGTGTGTGGGCAACCATTAAAAGACATTAAGAAAAATGACCGTAACATTACACAAAACGCTATTGTTAATAAAGCATAGTTTGTGAAATAAATCAAAACTCTAGGGGGAAAACTGTTTGCTCTGTGTGGATCAAGTGTGAAAGAGCCTGATTAGCATATGAATACAGACGAGTAGTAAATGTATCATATTGTACAGGCATATTCAAATGAGGCAAGCCCCATGTTTCCATGATTCATTTTAGAGGGACAATAGATGCTTGAAAGCTTCATTGTCGGTCGGTGACAGATCCAGGTAAGCACTGTGGGAAACACAAGTTAAAAATATCATGGTGCAACAAAGAAGAAAATGGAAACCATGATGGAGTCTAAAGCCGCGTCCGAAATTGCATACTTCCATACTATATAGTAGGCGAAAAACAGTATGCGAAGCAAGTAGTATGTCCGAATTCTCAGTATTCGAAAAACAGTAGGCGAGATGTACCCGGATGGCCTACTACTTCCGGCCGAATTCCGTAGTATGCATAGGATGGACACTTCTCTATCCCATGAGGCACCGGGAGAGGGCTCGTCATACTCATATTCGAAAATAACGGAAAATCATGACGCCGCTGTTTTGAAGTGTAAGTACCTTATGGATAAACGCTGTTCATTGTGGTTAAAGTGTACTTGTTTAACATAATCCAAGTAAACGACTGATTTGTTAAAGCTTTACACACTGTAAACTGATGAGACTGTTTTGTAAATTGAGTTTAAAAATATGTTTAATAATCATTTTCGATCAGAGGCTGTGCCTTAGCTTGTTAAGGCTGCTTTCTACAGACGGCTCGTTAAGTAATTTAATGATATAAAATTACAAAATTTTAAGTAATTGAAACGAGTTAATTTACATTTTACTAGTGTTGATATTTTGATTAAAAAAAATGTTGGTTAACTTACAAGGCATAAATCATCAGTAATGTGTAATGTGTAAATCCTGTTCTGATGTTACAGAGACTGATGAACACACTCTTGTTCTCATCCACTGATGAAACTCTATTCACTGGAAAGCATAATTCAGTAAGTATATAAATTAAAATTAATCTTAACTACACACACTCTTTACATGTATTTATGTTAGGATCATCACTGATTTATGCTGTTTTTTTATATTATAATATGAATTTCCAGGTATTTCCAGTTGCTATTTTGTCAGTTGCAAAGTACTTAATAGCAAATAACTTTTGAAGCAGTTGTGTGCACTGATTTTGTAGCAGTTTCCAGTTGTTGTTTTTTTTAACATCTGAAGAATGTTGTCTTGAGAATGGGTGCCACACTTTAGAGAAATACCCATACAAATTATTCTCTTTATGTATTTATTTATTTATTTTTCATTTCTACATGGATAAGAGCACAAAGCTTCAGACAAAACCATATTAACATTTTCATAAAGTAGTATAATAGAGCTTAAAGCAACAGCAAAAGGGAATTTCTTAAGACGTTTCTATAATAATGTCAGGAAAATAAACTTCAGCAGCTTCATTTCAGTAACTGTAGATGAGGACTTTAAATTTGGGTATCAAAAATGAGTGAAAAAAAAGTGGAATTAAAAAATATAACCCAGGGATAAAGTAATACATATTTTAAAATTAAACTTGTAAATATGTTGGTATGATATGTTATGTGATATGTTTCTAGATTTTCAAATTGTAAAATTTTCATTTTCAACTGTAATATGAATTCCCAGTTATGAGTGTAATATATTTATGTGTATATATAAATACACACATGTTTAAATTTAAATACTTGTGTATTTATACATATTTATGTGATTTTATAGTATTTATATTTCTTAAATAACTAATATATGTATATCTTGATTTGACAGTCTTAAAATGACCTTCACAACTTACACAAGCTTAAACAATAGCACTATGAGAACATGGACGGATTCACAGAGTCTTAACCTGTTCGACTGTCCTACAGGTAATCTGCTCTTGAAGAGCTGCACACGGTCGTCTGCTGTGACACAGCTGTGGTCCGTTTGTCCCGCACATGCTCTCCTGTGCTGACTTCTGTGTTTTGGGGTTCCAGTGTATCATCCTCATGATCCTCCACAACTTCTGGATCAGCAATGTCCGCATTCAGAAGACGGAGGTTGTAGAGCACTGCACAGCATGCAACAACATCTGCACAAAGCATAACTCACTTCCAGGGCCTTGAAGAAGAAGAAGATGGAGCACAGCTGGTCTTCATCATCTGAAGGCTCTCTCAACAATGTTCTGTGCACGAGCATCATTGGTATTGAATCAAAGCTGTGCAGGATTGTGTTCAGACTCTCTGTCTGCTGTGATGAGGCAGATGAACACTCACACAAGGACACACACACCATCTCCCAGGATGTGTTTTCCTGCAGGTGGATAGGCCTCCAGTGTTCTTCAGCACCCTGGCATCATACACAGACCCGGGATACTCAACAAAGATATCAAGGTACTTACCATGGTGGTGACCTGCAGCTGAACAGAATGAAACCACTTCCTGTTGAAATAACATTGGGCTTCACTTGCTGGAGGTTCAGTTTGTATGTGACAGCAATCTATTGTTCCAGCTACCAGAAGAAAAGCTGTGGTGGAGAAGGCAATCAGCCTCCTCAAAATCCCCATGACAGACCTGCTCATTCTGTGCACAATGTTATGCAGTTATTGGATGTCAAAGCCCAGTGACAGCAGCCTGTATGATGCTCTTCACAGTCTGTAAATATGTAGTTTTTGTTTTTTAGAATAAAATTTCAATAGGTTACACATTTTTTTGCTGATATATCTATATCTAACTATATATATTTATATATGTGTGTATATTGTCTATAATGTATATATTATGTATGTATTTATGTATATATTGTGATGTGTGTATTTATGTGTATACATGTGTGTGTGTGTGTGTGTGTGTATTTGCCTAAGCATTCATTCAAGTTTATTAATTTATGTTCGTTTTGTGTAATTTTATTTGTATTTATTAATTACAATAAATTACTTTATATCCTTACATAAAATCAGTCTGTCATTCTGTTCACAGCTGTAGCTGCTGTTATTCTGAGGTAGAAAATTAAAAGCTATTTTAGTAAAGGATTTACAAGCTGTCAACGAAGGCATGATCTGCGAACAGCTGACCGACGCCTGCTTTGAATTGTTAATTCAAACGACATAAAAACGCAGACGAAAGCGGTAAGAAAAACGAAAAACATCACCGATGTTCGCTCAGTAGATTGGGCTCTTTAAATTTACGCGCTGTTGTGACGACGTATGTCACGTGACAATGTCAACATGGCGGATGTAGTACGTCCGAATTCCATTCATACTACCCACATTCATACTATATAGAACGTACTTTTCTAACGGTCGAGTAGTACGTTCAAATTCAAATGTAGTACCCAGTACGCAGTATTCGATTTCGGACGCAGCTTAGAT
The DNA here is from genome assembly GCF_023724105.1 of Carassius gibelio. NCBI lineage: Eukaryota > Metazoa > Chordata > Actinopteri > Cypriniformes > Cyprinidae > Carassius > Carassius gibelio. Next base: position 6,982,487 of record NC_068402.1, read on the forward strand.
CTGGGAATATCAGGAAACGAACAATCCATTTGCTAAAAGAGCGAGTTTCCTTCCAATTGACCTCAACACAACATTAATATCTCTGTGCTTAATTCATATTGTTTAAACAACAAGTGTACCTGACTACTTCAGAGTGTGTGTGTGTGTGTATGTTTGTTGGTTTGTTTGTGTGTGTGTGTGTGTGTGTGTGTGGCAGGCAGCTGTAGGCAGTGAATGGATGTAAGTGATTGCAGCTGTCCTCTTTTGCGACAGGTAAGACTGCCATCGAGAGATAATGAGGCCCAAGATGGGATCTGCCATTAATTCAACTTGACCATCACCACACACAGCAGCTCATCGCTTCCCAAATGTGCTAAATATCAAAACATACTTCAAATCGAGCTCAAGTTGAAAGTTCAACCCGCTATGTTAATTTCGAAGGACCAAATCAGATTAATGGGGACATATAGGTGCTGGTCATATAATTAGAATATCATCAAAAAGTAGATTTATTTCACTAATTCCATTCAAAAAGTGAAACATGTATATTATATTCATTCATTACACACAGACTGACATATTTCTTTTAATTTTGATGATTATAGCTGCCAAATTCAGTATCTCAGAAAATTAGGCTTAAAGGCTTAAAACTTTTTTAGAAATCTTGGCCAACTTAAAAGTATAAAAATGAAAAGTATGAGCATGTACAGTACTCAATACTTAGTTGGGGCTCCTTTTGCCTGAATTACTGCACCAATGCGGTGTGGCATAGAGTCGATCAGTCTGTGGCACTGCTCAGGTGTTATGAGAGCCCAGGTTACTCTGACTCTGAGTGGCCTTCAGCTCTTCTGCATTCTTGGGTCTGGTATATCGCATCTTCCTCTTCCCAATACCCCATAGATTTTCAGGCGAGTTTGCTGGCCAGTTAAGAACAGGGATACCATGGTCCTTAAACCAGGTACTGATAGCTTTGGCATTGTGTTCAGGGGCCAAGTCCTGTTGGAAAATGAAATCTGCATCTCCATAAAGTTGGTAAGCAGCAGGAAGCATGAAGTGCTCTAAAACTTCCTGGTATATGGCTGTGTTGACCTTAGACCTCAGAAAACACAGTGGACCAACACCAGCAGATGACATGGCACCAGAAACCATCACTGACTGTGGAAACTTTACACGTGGATTATGTGCCTCTCCTCTCTTCCTCCAGACTCTGGGACCCTGATATCTAAAGGAAATGCTAAATTTACTTTCATCAGAGAACATAACTTTGGACCACTCAGCAGCAGTCCAGTCCTTTTTGAAGTGAGACTCTTCCGACGCTGTCTGTTGTTCAAGAGTGGCTTGACACCAGGAATGCGACAGCTGAAACCCATGTCTTGCATTCATCTGTGTGTAGTGGTTCTTGAAGCACTGACTCCAGCTGCAGTCCACTCTTTGTGAATATCCCCCACATTTTTGAATGGGTTTTGTTTCAAAATCTTCTCCAGGGTGCGGTTTTCCCTATTGATTGTATACTTTTTTTCTACCACATCTTTCCTTCCCTTTGCCTCTCTATTAATGTGCTTGGACACCGAGCTCTGTGAACAGCCAGCCTCTTTTGCAATGACCTTTTGTGTCTTGCCCTCCTTGTGCAAGGTGTCAATGGTCGACTTTTGGACCACTGTCAAGTCAGCAGTCTTCGCCATGATTGTGTAGCCTACAGAACTAGACTGAGAGACCATTTAAAGTCTTTGCAGGTGTTTTGAGTTAATTAGCTGATTAGAGTGTGGTACCAGGTGTCTTCAATATTGAACCTTTTCACAATATTAAAATTTTCTGAGATACTGAATTTGGGATTTTCTTTTGTTGTCAGTTATAAATATCAAAATTTAAAAAAATAAACATTTGAAATATATAAGTCTTGTGTTTAATGAATGAATATAATATACAAGTTTCACTTTTTGAATAGAATAAATATTTATTATGAAATAAATAAACTGTGAGCTCCAAATTTGTTAATCAATGGTAAATGCCTGTTTATGCCATCTGTTCGTATTATTCGCATTAACTTGTTTTTAAAATAATGGTGATTCATGTAAAAAATATTCAAATAGCATTGTATCCCACTGTCTTTCATTGTATGAACAAAAAAACTAACTTTTATTTTTTTCCCATTTCTGCCACTGAATATATGAAAAAAGGTAATTTACATCTCACAACTATTTATTTTATTTTTTTCAGAATTGTGAGATTTACCTCACAATTGCAAGTTATAAAGTCCAGTTCTGAGAAGAAAAGAATACTGATATGTTCTCAGAATTGCGAGTTTATATCACACAATTCTGAAAAAGTCAGAATTGCGAGATGTAAAGTCAAAATTGCTAGAAAAAAAGTCAGAATTGTGGAGATAAAATACAAAAACTGCAATTACCATTTCAATTTTTTATTCAGTGGCGGAAACAGGGCTCCCATACTTATTTTCCTCTGAGGAAAGAAAGAATAATGGTCTGGAATAACATGAAGGTGAGTAAATGAAAACAGAATTTTCATTTTTGACCAGGGTTTGTATTAATCATTACCATGACTTCCACATGACTTCTTACAGGGACAATCCTCCTGGAGCAGTCTGTGGTTAAGTGCCTTCCTCAAGGGCGCAGTGGTGATAGCTCAAAGCTTGCCCCCTGAGAGGTTAAAACCTACAACCTTTAGTTCTCCAGCCCTGATCTTTAACCAATAGGCTTATGCCAGAAAATTCAGAGCATCTACACAAGACCTTTTTCTGCATCACTATATGCCCAATGTAAAGTGATCAATAACCTGCTAAAGAATCAAATAATTGTAAGAAGTGTTAAAATATCTCAGTGTCATCCACCTTTTTTTTTTCTTTTTACTTGTGATGAACATGATGAAATTGGCTAAATCTAAATTCATTAAATCTTCAAGCAGAGTAGAGGTTGTACAAATGTTTTGAAGTAACAAATTCAAATTTATTGCTACTATCAGTGCCCTAGAGTAATTTATCTTTTCAGTAGATATTTACCTCTAAATATCCAAAAAGAACCATTGATTATGTGAGAAGACCTGTTGTTTATTTGAAATGAATATTTGAAGGAAAAAAAAAAGGATTGGTTAGAAGACAAAGCCTTGAAAAGGCATAGTTTGCCCCAAAATAACTATTTAACACATTCACTAAAAGTGAACAGCAAACTATCACTATCAAGCCATATATGAGTGAGGAAATGAAAAAATAAACATTGACATGAAGTTTAGTTTAAGTTTTTCTACTTCTACTCGTGTTTCTTTTTCATATACTTAATTTTTATTAATTTTATTTCCATTTGAATTTTTCAATTTCAACATCAGATGAGAAATATTACTTTGGCAACTAATTAAAATTTATTTTTTGTTTTCAATCAACGTACTTTACATGTTTGTTTTTTTTCATATTTTAGTCAACGATAACGACACTGCTTGAAATATAGTGAAGAAGTCATGGACTATTTCTATGATGCTTTTAATGGTGCTATTTTAGAGTCAGACAGCCCTGGTTCCCATTAAGGTTCACTGAAAAAAAAAAAAAAAAAGAACAATTATGAAAAAATAATTTATTCCACAGAATAGAAAAAATAATATGGGGTTGGAATTAGAAATAACGACAGATTTGTAGTTTTTGGGTAAACTATCCCTCAAAGGCCATATACACCAGCAGACAATCGTAAAGCAGATATTTTTAACTGTTTTATTAAATTATTTCAAGAGCTGCAAAACATCCGGTCCAGCATCCTCACGCTTCTTAGGTGTAACCCCGCCAGAAGTGAAAGCCATAGCATATGATGTGATGGATCATCCTGTGACAAGCTTTATTTAGCCTTCTCCTAATTCACTTCTCCTCTCTTCCACCTAGCCAGTGGCAGAAACCATCCCTCTCTTTCTTTTTGCCCCTCTAATCTAATCCAGTCTGTTTGTTTTGCTGGGTGTTAAAGTACAGATCAATTGTGTGAGTTATGAAATGACATTACAGCGGCTCAGACCCGTCTCTCCCTGCCAGATGACATCTCGTCCTTCTGAAAATTACCCCCTCTGATTTATCGATTCATTCTGGCTCTCGTTCTTGCACTTACAAGTACACATCCAAACTCAAGCCATCTGAAAAGTAGAACAGCCAACCTCCTGGGAGAAACTTTTCCGAAAGTTTCTTCGGACTATAGATGCACCAATGCGAGTTTACAAGACACTATGGCATTCATTAACTAACATTTAATTCATGGTAATTGACACTCTGTTTGATGATGAATAAAGGCAAGCATGTGAAAGCAAAAGATGCTAACTTGATTGCGCATGACACTGTCACATTCAATACTGCAAGCACACATGCATTCTCAGTATTGCCATAGAGGCGTCAGCATCTTTATGGTTACAATTATTTATGATCAGCTTCCTCTTTCCGGTTATGGCGAAGCAACAGTTTAAAGAAAATCTCACTGACTTGTTGAATGTTTAAAATCAGCTACCTTAAACACACATGTGGTACACATCTGGGGGGGGAAATAGCTCCTTTGCAGGGTTTTTACAGTTAACTTAAAAAAAAGTTCCTTAAATAAAAAATTATATATATATAAAAAAAAAAAACATGTTTTCACAAATGTTCAAGGCAAAATTTTACATTATCATTTAACAACATAAAAAAAGAAAAGAAAATACAAACAAAATAAATTATAAAAACGACAAAATTACTAAGATGTTAAAAAATAAAAAAAATATATTAAAAAACGAATTCAAAATATTAATAAAAAAGAATATAATATATAATATATTTTTATTAATATTTTTATTAGTATATATATATATATATTATATATATATATATATATATATATATATATATATATATATATATATATATATATATATTATATATATATATATATATATATATATATATATACACATACATACATACATACATATACATATATATATACATACATACATACATATACATATATACACATATATATATATATATATATATATATATATATATATATATATATATATATATAAACTTTTAAAACAACACTAAAAAAAAACACAAAATAATTCCTTAATAGCCAGGTGCTAAATTCAAAACATAATTCTAAGAAAGTACAAGTAAGTTGTATAAACCATTATAAACTAATATATATATATATATATATAGAAAGTTTAACACTATTATTAAGGCGAGGTCAGAAGTTTTTTTTTTCCCTCAAATTTCGCATTTTCACTGCAAAAATCAACAATTTCATAAAATTGAAAATTTTTGTAAAAACAAAAAATATTAGAGTGCATTTTACAAGAAAACACAATTCACTTTTTCTACTTCAAAATTTTATGTTTAATAAATTAACATTTATTTGTGAAATGTACTCCTTTACAATTTCTGAGTGAAAACTGGTTCCAACTAAATCCTTGACCAGTTTTTTCAATGCTCATCTTGTTCTTTACTTTTACGGTCTGTTCTGGAAGCTTTCATGGATCAAAGTACAGCAATACTTTGCTCACGACCATTTGACCCGATTCAGCATCAAATCATTTTGGAAGCACTTCAAAGTTAGATATCGGAGCTTGTGGAGCAGGGTGACTGCATCTTTCTGTGGACATATGTCTCCTACAGCTCTGTGTAATAAGGTAATTGTACAACTATTGTTCCATAACATCTTGAAAAATGATTTTCAGAAAGCGGCTGTACGCTCCCCTGCTTTCACAAGGAAAGGTGGCAATGCACAAACAATTCAGACGTTTTGGGAATAAAACGGATGACATTGCACAGATGATGAAGGGCAGGATTTTTACACCATTTAGCAAGCCAGAGTTGTAATCATAAAATAATGTGCTCCAGTGACCCAAATCTCAGGTTACTTTGTCAGAGGCTTTGCACACACACATTCAGGTACACATCACACGTACACACTGGAAAATCATGCACATGCTCGCCACTGCCTCAGGCACTGAGTTTGTTGAATTATTGCCCTAACATGCAAACATAAGGGGATGAAATATAAAACATTTATTATTTCACAATTAGCCTGCAAGCAATAAAAAAAACTCAGTGACGGCAGAAAATCGCATGCAGGTCAAATTCGCATGGGAATTCCTGGAAGTTTCCAAATTTAGAGAAAATTCTCCAATGTCCTTTTTTTTTGAGCCTGTGGCTAGGTGGCTCGAGTTATGACCTACTTTTCCCCTTTCCTACTGGACTACAAATTAAGGGAACTTAAACAAAGAGAGCAGTGCAATACAAGCTTTTATCGCCTTCCTCGTGGTCAAACCCATAATACCAGTTTCTCTGAATTGCTAGGATAGAAATCAAAGCAATTATCCACTAGATGCCATGCATTACAGTCATTTTAACATTATTTTAAAGGGAGCCAGGCACAGAATGAAACGTCTTCATTATTCAAGCAGCAGTAATAGCAAGCAATACGACAAAAGACATAATTCTTATAAATAATTTATCAACAAAGAATAATCACAATAAACAATTATTCAGCCAAGGAATAATAAGCAGTATATACCGGTAACTAATATGCTGACTATTGCATTGGCTATTTTACAATGGATTAGAAATGTTCGGTCAGATTTAAAGGGTTCAATTCACCCAAAAATGAAAATGTTTCTTTCTTCAGTTTCTTTCTTCAGTGGAATGTAAAAGAAGGTAGTTGAGAAACAGTTGATGTTCGACAAAAGAATGAAAGTCACACATGGTTGAAACAACATGAGATTGAGTAAATGATGACAGGTTTTTCAATTTTGACAAAAATTTTCAATTTTGGGTGAACTATGCTTTTAAGACTCTGAACTATATGGTTTAAGATTTAATATTATTCCTATTGACAGCACACTTTAGAGTTCAAAAGCACCTATGAGGTTGTTTGCATTAGTGGATATATGTCAGTTTAGAATGGTTTTATGCTTGTAAAGGGTGCTTAAACTGTGAATATTTCTCTCCTCATTCAGATGAGACGACTTTTTCCACTGAAGAAAGCAAAATTATGGATAAAGGACTTGTAATTGTTTTAAGTAAAAAACATCTTATTGATGGATTTGTTTAGTACAAACAGCTTTTTTTTGCTTCACACTGATTACTTGTGGATTAATGTGATGTTTTTATCAGCTGTTTAGGCTCTCATTCTGACGGCACCCATTCACTGCATAGGATCCATTGGTGAGCAAGTGATGTAATGCTATATTTCTCCAAATCTGTTACGATGAGAAAACTAAATCATTTACATAATGGATTGCCTGAGGGTGAATACATTTTCAGAAAAATTTCATTTTCGGGTGACCTATTCCTTTAACATGTGTCTCTTAAAGTTTTGCTTCTCATTCTCATCATCAGTCACGTTCAAATAAATGAGGAGTGATGCCTGGCTTCTAAAATGAGCATGAAAGTTACCCCATTACGGATTACGCCTGCAATGTATCAATCAACAACACCTCTCAGCTTTTTCATTTTCCAATACCAGGTTTTGAAAAGGGAAATGACTGGACAGAAAAAAAGACGCTGACACATACAAATCCTTTATGTCTAATTTTGGGTCCAACCCAACTATAACTGTTGCAAATGCAGTCTTTTATAGGCAAAGCTAGCCATTTTTCTTCAATGAGCAGTGCAATCCATTGCAAAAAAAAATGTTGTATAATGATTTTTTTTTTCTCTATGGAAAGCATATTAATATATACAAACTGAAAAAATGCACAAAAAGCTAACATCCACTCACCATCCACTCTGAAATGATGATGTCCACTTTTTCCACAGGAAGGTCAATTTCTTCTATTCTGCCCTTGATCAACGTGACGGTGTCTTCAAGTTTATTTGATCTACAGAGAGCAAAAATAAAATTATCTAACACTTCGAGTAGATGTATGCATATTCATTATATTAACTAAATTTAATTTAATGAATACATTATAAATTGTCCATTTTTTTTTGCAAGTTGCAAGTGGTCCAATGAACAAAATAAAATAAAATAATGTTTGGAAAATCAATAAATTATAAAATGCATGTTACTAGTTTGAACACCTAATGTTAATTATGCTAATTTGGCCCGGGAGTCAATCTCCACAAAGACGACTGCTAATTAATCCAAATTACACTCACCAGGACAACAACACTAACGCTCCCAATTTAACAGCACCTCCTCCCATGACCTTTTGCACTAAGGGTCAACAAACTAGCGTTCACCTGAGTGTTTGTGTAAGTGTGTAAATGTGCATGAATACCCCCCATCCCCCCTTATTTAAACGATCGCTCCCATTTTGACCGGTAACCCTGAGCATCAATCTCTCTAAATACTCCATTATCATGACAGCTAATGTTAGTAGGGACAGAGTCATTACTCAAGGCTTCGGAGCGCATTTCTGCCCAGCCGATCCTTATCTCTGCACCTTCGCGCTATCACACTCTCCCAGAATCCCATTGTAGCGCTCCCTCTATACGCCCCTCCTTCAATGGACTGTCTTGAGCTAGGAAACACTAATCTCATTACTGGGTTAATTTAGAGGACAATGTCAGCTACAGGGGGAGAAAGAGGAGTAGGAGGGGGGATTTGGGATGCTTAAATACTTCCCTTTGCTAGATGGTACTTGGTTTAGGGAATATGATCCAAGTATATTGATCCTCAGGGACTAATGATTGGATTTAAACTGTAAAGTGATGGTGGCAGAATGGATTATCCACCAAATCACCATCATGACTGGTGTTAAACGGTGTAATCTAGGGAATAAGTACCTCAATAGTAGAGATCACATGGGGATTATCTGGATTTTTGTTGTAAAATTCTCCTTAAACATTAATAAAGACACTAAAAGGGGCAAAAATCCAGAGAAACATTTCACACAATACAAGTGCAACACAACTAGCCTAGGTTTTTGTAAAATATGGTTTTAATTTGAGTATAGATTATTCTTAATTTAGAATGACTTCTAAATCTCAGACAAACATAATACTGTATGCATTTATCAAGGAACATTATTGTTTTTGCCCATTAATTATCCTTACGTTCTTAAAAAAAGACTGTGGATCTCAAATATTTCGTATATATTACTTATCCTAAAATAATTTATCATTAAGTCCAAGATCAAATTGTGTAATGCACCTGCATTATAGAAACAGTGCATATTAAATATCTAAGAATTATTATTATTGATTCATCCCTCACTTTATACACATAATAAGTACATAAATACATGGGGCGGGATCTACTGTAAAAAAAATAATAAAACATACTAATTATGATTTACTGATTAAATGTTTTGTTATTTCCCTCATTTTTAGTCACTGTAATAACTAAGTGCTTAATTATTCATGTAAATACTACTTTTCCATCCACTGTACATGCATTTCTGTCAAAGTTTTTATTTAATTCCTTATATATATATATTTTTTTTTTTATGTGTATATATAGTGTATAAAGCTAAAAACTCAATTGAGATACTTAATTCTCGCCTCTATGAAGCTGCATAAAGCATCATGCATGTCAGACCACCTCTTCTGTAAAACCCATACACACTCAGGTGGCATCTAGGAGGCCTCGGCCCAACAGCCGCCCAGCGAGCTGTAAAATTAAACTTCATTTTCCTTTCATCCTCCTGCCTGCTTCCGCTCCTCAGACTTACATAATAACAATAACCATAATCAAAAAAATCTCCCAGAGAAACCACATGCGGTGAACACATCTCAGCTCCAACAAATAAAACTATATTCCTGCTTCTGGATGAAATGGAAGTGCACTCGGAGGTGATACATGAGGTAATTTTAATGGGCAGACGGGTCGTAAAGGAAGCAAATAGGGCAAGCTGGAGTTCATTTGTATGTTTAGCGTGTGTGTGAGACACAGGGCCGGGATGGAAGCAGGGGAGATTGGAAGTCAACTGGGTGGAGGTAAATGACAGGCCTTTAGGAACGTGACTGCAGTCCGTAAACACATTGAAGTCAAGCATGGAGACAAATAAAAAGAGGGCTAGTTTTGGGAAGAGATTGTAAGGTAATAAAGCTTGGTAATAAAACACCCCCACAGCATGATGCTGCCACCTCCATGCTTCACTGGTGGGACTGTACTGGACAGTTGTGTTTTTTAGCAAACTCAATGTGGGCTTTCTTGTGTCTTGCACTGAGGAGATGCTTCCGTCGGGCCGCTCTGCCATAAAGCCCCGACTGGTGAAGGGCTGCAGTGATTGTTGACTTTCTACAACTTTCTCCTGACTGCATTTCTGGAGCTCAGCCACAGTGATCTTTGGGTTCTTCTTTACCTCTCTCACCAAGGCTCTTCTCCCCCGATAGCTCAGTTTGGACGGACGGACAGCTCTAGGAAGGGTCTGGTTGTCCCAAACGTCTTCGATTTAAGGATTAAGGAGGCCACTGTGCTCTTAGGAACCTTAAGTGCAGCAGAAATGTTTTTGTTACCTTGGCTATATCTGTGCCTTGCCACAGATCTGTCTCTGAGCTCTTCAGGCAGTTCCTTTGACCTCATGATTCTCATCTGCTCTGACACACACTGTGAGCTGTAAGGTCTTATATAGACAAGTGTGTGGCTTTCCTAATCAAGTCCAATTAGTATAATCAAACACAGCTGGACTCAAATTAAAGTGTAGAACCATCTCAAAGATGATCAGAAGAAATGGACAGCACCTGAGTTGAATATACGAGTGTCACAGCAAAGGGTCTGAATACTTAGGACCATGTGATATATCAGTTTTTCTTTTTTTTAATAAATCTACAAAAATTCAATTCTGTGTTTTTCTGTCAATATGGGGTGCTGTGTGTACATTAATTAGGAAAAAAAATGAAAAAATGATTTTAGCAAATGGCTGCAATATAACAAAGAGTGTGTGTATACATATATAGTGAAAGTGAAGTGACATGCAGCCAAGTATGGTGACCCATACTCAGAATTTGTGCTCTGCATTTAACCCATCCGAAGTGCACACACACAGAGCAGTGAACACACACACACTGTGAACACACACCCGGAGCAGTGGGCAGCCATTTATGTTGCGGCGCCCGGGGAGCAGTTGGGGGTTCAATGCCTAGCTCAAGGGCACCTAAGTCGTGGTATTGAGGATGGAGAGAGAACTGTACATGCACTCCCCCCACCTACAATTCCTGCCAGCCCCGAGACTCAAACTCACAACCCTTTGATTGTGAGTCCGATTCTCTAACCACTAGGCCACGACTTCCCCACAAAGTTGTGGGAAGTGTAATATATACAGATAGAAAACGCTTTTATTATTTTTTTTGTGTTTTGTATTCTGTTATGCTGTTATTGCTGCTGCAAATTCCACTGATTTATCACAAATGTAATGTTATCTAGTTGGCTAACGTACATCAAACATGTTGAAATTGCAAAACCGACTTGAGACGGTCATGAATGCCTCATTAAGAATGTGCTGAAAACTACACAACATCAGTTTCAGCAAAAATCAGCAAATGCATCATATGCCACTGTTGTTACAAATGTTGGAGTAAAAATATAAAAATGCATAAAAATTAAAAAAAATTAAAAAAAAATTTAAAAAAAGAATGAATGAATGAATGAATTGAATAAAAATGTTCACGCAAATGTAATTGTGGTCAGACCAGTAAAATTGTTGATAAATACCAGAAGAAAAAAAGAAAAAAGAAAAACTCTTACTGTACAGGTTAAAGAAGCTGGATTGATGGGAAGAAGTGACTCAAAGTGGATGAAGTTGGGGGAAAAATAATGCAGAAAACACTTTGGAAGCCATAAAAGGACTTCACATTGAGAGAGGAGATGTTCAGAAAACACCAGAGGAACACAAGATGGTTTATTTTCCAAAAGGAGCAATATTACACCTTGTTTTTACTAAAAACAAGTAAATGCCTCCCAAGAGGCCCTTTCTCATTCACTCAAGACGAGGCTGTTTATTACTTGAGCTGCAGTGTTGACTCACCTGACGATGTCCATGGCCTGGTAAATGATCTCAGATTGGTCGACAGCAATGACCTTCCTGGCTCCTGCTTTGGCGGCGAACATGGAGAGGATTCCCGTACCACATCCCACGTCAAGCACCACCTGCAGGTTAAAGAAGCAGAAGCACTGCATAACCTTTCCGCGCTCTGCCAGCTTGTCTGTGCCATCTTAAGCGTACAGATGTGTAATAATGGCACCCAAGGCATTTATCATGCTGACAGGGTCTAACCCTTATTTGCCAAAGTCCACTGGCTGGACCACGATGGCCGAGATAAGCCTCTCCTCGTCTACCCCCACTTCACCTTTTTCATTCCAGCTTAGCGTGTCACCTCGGGATCCATGTTCAACCACGGCCGGCTAAAGCTGATCTAGCCAATGTCAGCGCAAAATTAATGGTTTGTATATGAGCTGTGGTGTATGTTGTGTGTGAGCGCTGAAACACCATTATCCTGTTATCAGCCCACTGCAGTTGACACATAAGAAACACCCCTTTAAAAAAAAAAATACTGCAGCTTGGTGTAATGCGAGGGTTTTTTTATATCATCCCCCTCTCAACGCAATCATTACTCTGTTGTAGCTTTTAACACTTAAAAATGCCAAAGTGGCTGGGCTTCAAGAAGCCCATACTCACCTTGCCCTTGAAGACGTCCATGTTGCGGTACATGGAGTCTCGATAGCTCTCAGTACGCACCTTGTCCTGTCGAAAAAAAAAGAGACGAAACAAAGTCCTAAGTAATGACACAGCGTCACCATTCTACTTTCCATTAAGAAGACAGAACGCACCCATCCAAGTGCGAGAGGAATCGCTGAACACGATCCAATCCTTCAGAGCAAAAATTTCATTTTAACGCCTTATCCACAGTTAAAGCTGACAGTTAAGGAGCACGCTGGAAATCAAATTAACAATCGTTAAACAGCATGAAATAAAAATCTCATTTTTAACAGTCAGGATTGAATTAGAAAGCAATTTAAAGGATGTGTGACTGGTAATGATTTTTTTTTTCTTCTTTTTTGAGGGGAGGAGAATGGTGTGCTTGGGAATGGAGATGAAAAAAAAACTGACCCTGACACTTCTTGCTTTGCCAGCAGAATTTCATCCAGAAATGGCTAATTAACCTGCCAATCAGATGAAGTACCACCCAGAACAAACATGATGCCGGCAGCTATTGACAATCCAGACCAGAGCCATTACAATTATATTGGTTTAAACCAGGACATTTTAAAATAAAAATAATAACTTGAATAAATAAATAAATAATTAAATAATTAATGCCTATTTTTGTGTTACATTCAGCTTGAAAGTTTATGATATTTTTCTGGAACTTTTTGTTCAAACTAAAGGACAAAAGTTTGTGTTTTATTTTCTTTTTTACATTTTTGAAATAAGGCTGCATTTATTTGATAAAAAATACAACAAAAATAATATTGTGTAGTATTATTACAATTTAAAATATTTTTTTGTTCTACTCTAATATATTCTAAAATGTAATGTATTCCTGTAATGGCAAATCTTAATTCAGCAGCTAATAGTCCTTCAGAAATAACTGTAATATGGAGATTTTGCTGCTGATTAACATGTGAAAACCATGATGCACTACCACTTAAATGTGTGGGGTAAAGAAAGAAAGAAAAATAACTGATAAAAAGTAACAGTAAAAACATTTATAATGTTACAAAAGATTTCTATCTCAATTAGAGAATCTTAAAAAATTTATTAAAAACCGTTTTCAACAATGATCATAAGAACCATTATTAATAATTCAATATCAATAATAACTAATAATACTATAATAGGATAATAACGGAGCACTAAATCAGCTTATTGGATTGATTTTTCAGCATTTCTGTTTATTCAGTAGGATCTGATTTGAATCTTATGTGATAAATCCATTAAAAATGCTTTCAAATTATGGCAAAAATTCAATTAGCATAGCATTCAAGGAGGATTTGATGTTCTGAAAACCAAAAGTATTTAACATTTGTGTTTTTTTTTTTTTTTTTTTTACAATTCAATTTATTTGAGTGCCTCTTCTGATGCAGAAAAAACAGAGGACAGAAAAGTTCACTTAACTTTGCTCATATGGAAAGTTTTGCATTAGTTAAAGGGTTAAAAATCGTGACATTGGACTCATGACGGTAAACGGCATCATTTTACGGTGGACAGTAAAATGCGTCAGCGCTTGCGTTGGACCATACAGCTCGCCTCTGCTCTGCAGAGTTTCAACTCTGACGCAAACCGCCGTTTAATGCAAGTTGGAGGAGGCACCAATCACTGGCAATCTCCAGAACATACTGCAGTGTGAGAGCTGATGATCCAAACGCTCCTTACTTGAACCTCTCTTACTGCAGTTACAACACTCAAACAATGACATCCTAATAATAAATCTGGAAAATTGCAATGTGGGAGAACAAATAATGGCAAATATTGCTGCATAGAGCGAACCACTGCATCTTTTTTGAAGTAGTTTGCACAAAGGGGGAGTTGTTTGTGACCTTCTTCTTAAGCAAATAAGGCCGCAGATATATGTTAGAGGGGACAGACCTACCTTCAGCATCTCCTCATGGATGCTGTAATGCCCATAAGAGCTAAAGTAGGCCTCATCTTCATCTTCTCTCAACTCGGCAATGGCCCCTGAGCATGAAGGGCCACGACTTGTGTCTGCGTTCAGCACTAGACCTTGTGCCAACAATCTGGGGCAATGCAAATAACACACACATATATATATATTTATAATAAGACAGAGGAAGGCTTGGTCAGTCCACCAGCACACGTGCACGTGCATGTGAGCGCTTGCTCAAAATCTTAACCACTGCAGTGGAATTTTACCCCATCTCTAACTTCTATTGCCCCGCCTCTTTTTTTGCACCTCTAGCCACAGTAAGTGTGTGTGAAACTGAATTCTATGCTGCACCCTGCTGGACCAACTTAAATATTACACATCTATTGGAGTTGCACATTTAAACTCAGAGTGAGCCATTCTTTCAAATTAGTCAAGACTGAAGGTAAGGTCCCTTTATATATATTTAGTTTTTTTTTTTTTAAATGTGGATAGTGCCATTATTGTAATTGCTTGGTTAGATAAGTTTAAACAATGGTAAATTTGGTTCCAGCATAAACTAAGATGTAAACTAAAAAAAAAAGGTATTGCAACCAATTTACTACATATTGAATTAACTGCCACTGAACAGAAACTCGATTTGGTATTTTTCATCAGCCTTTGAATTTTGAACTAATTTTCAAGCATCTCTGTGAGAAACTGTGACATATTGTAACACCAATTAATACTGTAGGTAAATAATTTGGTCTTCAGTCTGGAAAAACAATGGAGAATGTGTGTGCAGTAATGCTCTCTTATTAAAAGTCTGTGGGAAAATTCACATATGCAGTCCACAGAGCTTGCATTTACAGTTGTATTTAAAGGAACAGTTCACCCCAAAATTTAAATTCTGCATTTATTCAAACCTTTCTTTTCACAAAAGAAAAAATTCTGCACTAAACCCCATTGACTGTCACTGTATGGACCAAAAAAATCTAAATATCTTCTTTTGTGTTCTGGCATAATGATTTTTCAGTTGGTTTTTGGATAAACTATCCCTTTAACCCATTTTTTTAAATTATTATTATTATTATTATTATTATTATTATTATTATTTCCTTTATTTCACTGCTGGCAATATGGGTTTTTAATAAAAACTCAATTTCATGTCACGTGACATTTTTTTAATCTGTGATACATGAAAAGTGAAAAAAGAATTTGTGGCAAAAAAGGAAAACTTCAACACCCATAATGCACTGGGTTCCATCTGATTATCCACAATTAGGAATACAAAAATCCCTGGAACTGTCAAAATTCAGCTGGAGACATGTTTTTTGAACATCATACTATCAGGTAAGGCATGTTTAAGATGGCATAAGCTACACTGTGTTATTATTGCAATCAAACTAAAGATGAGTGATTGAACAAAAGGGACTACAGTTGCATTACTGTTATTCAACAAGTTGAATAATGCTTATTTGCTTATACTATGAGAGGAAAAAAAGAAAAGAAAGCTGAACCACAGTGATTCAATGCATATGAAGAGTGAGGTTGAGGTTATACTGACTTGAGTTTGTGCAGATCGTCCATAGCCCGGGTCAGAGCTTCCTCGGCTCTCTGAGCTCTGTCTTCAGCCTGTGTGGCTCTCTGAAGCAGAAGAGACACCTGATCACCAGCCGCAGGGATCACAGTCACAGCTGTGGCCTCGCTCAACTCTTCAACATCTAACAAAGTGCAAGCCAGTAGCACAATGCGTTTCAAACATGTTTACCACATTCAAACGTTATAAAGTAAGTATGTTTTTTTTTATATATTTTTATGAACCTGTTCTGCAATGATGCATTAAACTGATCAAAAGTGACAGTAAAAAAAAATAAGGAAAGATTTTTATTTCAAATAAATTATGTTATGAATTTTCTATTTTTCAAATAATCCTGTCAAAAAAAAAAGAAAAGAAATCACTGTTTACACAGAATTTCAGCCGCACAATATTGATCACAATAAGAAATGGTTCTTGAGCAGCAAACCAAAACCTGTTTAAAGTGAGACGCATATACTTGAGTACAAAACAAACCCTTTGATCTTAAAAAAAAAAATCAGTTCAGCCAAAAATTATAATTTTGAGGTTTTCCCATTTTTTTCAGAATAAAGATTTGGAGAAATGAAGTAGAGATACACCTGGACTCATGTACAAATTAAGGCTTTAGTTTTGCATGTCATCCTTTTTCTGTACAGTTCTAACACACAAAACCAAAGCCTTACTCAGCTTTTAAATAAATAAATAATTTCAGACCAGGGTTATTTACTCTAAACTAAAAGTATGAAATAGTTTAAGTTTAAAATGATTTAAAAAAAAATTGTTAATGGAAAAAAACTGAAATACTTAACCCAATAAAAACATTGTTGAATAAAATATGTTTAAGTTGAAGCACTAAAATTACTAAGTGGAAATAAAAACTCAAATTGTAATAAAAACATACACTATAAATTAAACAACTTAAAATGAAAACTAAAAAAAAAAAATACATGAACAAATCTACGACAGTATAAAAACAAAAATAAAATTGAATTGGCTCATATATCCATCCTTGTGAGATCAAAATGAGTTTGTATTTGTCTAAATCAAAATGAGTTTGTATTCCTCTGCATTTTTCTTCTTCTAGCTTCACCGCACTATTGTTGCATTTAATCTAAATTAAATTGAAATGTTAAAATGTTTCTCTTGGGGTTATACATCTCACATTTCACTAATAGCATGTAGAAAAAGATAATAAGATATCCAAAGCACATTAAATTTCACATATTGTAATAGTTCCCTCTAGTAGCCAACAAGAAAGCACATTATTTAAGTTTGAAAATAACATGCTACATTTTCTCAAATACAGGTATGCAGACATGAAATTATATTGCTGTCTCCAGTGAGATGTCTTTCAGTTTTCTTTTAGGAAGCATCACCGTGAATGATTTCTGCTGAATGTTACCTGTCACAGAGTAAACACGGGACTGTGATGTGTTCAGGTCCCTCCTCCATCGACTGCCATTGTTCCTCATCACTGTCAGACAACTCGGGTGCATCATCACCTACATCACAAGATACAATGGCAAATTTCATAACTAATAAACACCTTCTAAACAACTGGTGACTGACAAAAAATAAAATTTATACTATTAAATACGCCATTTAAAAAATGCCGAACTGCAGTACGTTTTCTGTTAGATTACAATACACTATCCAACTCTGTAGAATAACGCAGTTTAATCGCATCATAGGTTGAAACAAATATATGCATCATTTCATACACTCACGTGTACCTGTGTACGCTTCCATGTTGTAGTCTCTAAAGTTCGCGTTTTTCTCATCCGGGTCATTCTTATTTTGGCGTACTTCGCTTTCGTCGCCATGTGAGGTCGCTGTTTCTTTATTAATCGCAGTAACCGAGAGGCATGTGACGTTTAATACGTCATTGTTTATTTTTGTTTCCATTATGTATATTGTATTTGTGAATCTTAACAAAACATTATTCTAGAATAACGCACTAGACCTACCTACTATAGTCAAGACTTTGGACACACTATAATTATTGAAAGGCTTACAGTAATACTACATTTGTATTGTATGGCTAGTGTGTGAATTAGTATTGTCACTTTTCTGTGGGGGATTTTTTTTTTCTTTCTTTTTTTTTACAAAGTTAAATTTAAACTGAATTTTTAAAGTATAAGTTAGATAAGAAAGAAAGCAAGAGTCAAGCACATAAGTAAACTCTCCCCCATTAACAATTTGAACATAACATAAT
Source organism: Carassius gibelio (assembly GCF_023724105.1). NCBI lineage: Eukaryota > Metazoa > Chordata > Actinopteri > Cypriniformes > Cyprinidae > Carassius > Carassius gibelio. Next base: position 7,000,748 of record NC_068402.1, read on the forward strand.
ATATACCATATAAAAAAATTATATTTTGAATGCAGTTGAACTGTATAGCTGCTGAACAGCTTCTGTGAGTTATAATGTGTCGTAGGTTTAATACAGTAAATTAATGCTTTTGTCTTCTAGTTGTGACTAAAGAGGTGACTGTTTTAATCCAATTTTCAGATAGGCCTTTTACACACAAAATAATATGGACAATAGTTATTGTCAACCATGAATATAATTTATTTTTTCCTGAGCAATATAAAATTACATAACAAAAAAAGCACCAGAGCCCAAAAATAAAGCATACAGAAACACAGCACATATTAAATTAGTGTCAATCAGTTTTTAAATACTTAATATGATAATTACATCCAAGTAAACTGCAGTAAAAAAATATTTTGGATTATCCCGCTGAAGAATCACACCAAGCCAGAATTGCACTTAAGTAAAAAAAAAATTAAATAAAAAAAAAATAAAAAAAAAAATAAAGGTTTTATTTTTTGTCTCCAATTTTTCCAAGATTGCATATGGCCTTGTTTTCAAGAATTTCCACTTTCTTTCCTCCATCTTTAAGCGTGTTGATAACCATAGCTCTGGCCACTGCAGTGATGGAAATAGACATTGTAGGGAAAACAGAGGAGAAAGCACCAAGAAATTTCTGGGCCACCCATTCAGCTGGCCTGCTCTCCTCTCTGGCCACTAAGAGCACCCTGAAAAAAATATTATAATAATAATTACACACTCAAATGAAATGATGATTTAGAAATAACTGGAAAAGCAGACATGCACACCACAAAGATCTATGATCTCAGACTATAAACAGACTAAGAAATATAATAAATCACAACAGATTTTATTTCTTGTTGTAGCACAACATTGACTCACGCTGGTCGATAGATGGAGAAACGCTCAAACCCAAGGTCTTCAATTTCTGCTTCAACCTGTCCCTGCAAATAAACCAGTGTTGGATTGGACAGAAATTGGCTTGAATGACATGAAAATACAAGCTTCTTTGTAAATCAAATAAGCCGTATCATTTTATCAGGGTTTTATAATAAGGTACCTTAGTTTTCAGGTAGAGAAAGCTGCTGGTTTTGTCTGCACCTTTGGAGGATTCGAGGTGAAAATGTGAGCAGCCTCCTGCTTTGGCAAGTTCTGCAGACTTGAGTACGTAGTCATGATCCACCCGCACAAACCCTTCCTGTAACCCCATGCAAAACACAAAAGGTTATGTGTTTTAGTATGCATTTAACAGCCTTTACCACAAAAAAACATGACATGACATGAAATGTAAACTCGCAAAGGGCTCCCCACAAATGCATCAGTTTACTAAAAACAGAAAGTGAAGGCTTGTTGCCAAAACATTTGATTGTCCATTGCTCTGTTGCAAAATTAAAAGTTAAGAAGATACAGCGAGTGCATATATTTTAACTGAAAGTGATGTTACTGATCAATCTATGAACCCAAAACTAAAGTTGAGCCCAGCGATTTGTATTTTTCTGTTAGTGTTATACAAATATTGAGAAAAAAACAACCCTTTTCTTATATTTCTAAAGTTGAAATAACTAAGGTTCAGCAGAAAATCCTTCATGCATTTATACAGTTCACAAAATGATCACATCTGAAACATACAGCTCCTGCTTTGGCCTTGGTTGTTCCTAGACAGCAGTATCCAACATCATGGCCCTGAAAAGCCTCAGCGTATTCATCCAGCTTCTCAAAATCAACCACCTTTTGCACCTGAACAGAACAAGGAGGAAAATAAACAGTCAGAATCATAATACATTTTTAAAATAATGCATTGCATATTTTAACAAAATATGAAATCTTGTGTTGTGCTGTCTTTCTTTAAGAAGATAGTTCACCCAAAATTTTCATTTTTGAATGAGCTCTCCCTTTAAGCCACTTGATTTGATATTGGGTATGCAAACTAATTATGGACACAACATTCTCAAATGTGACACATTACCAGATTTTCATAGGTTTTATCCTCGAAGGTTAACTGCCTTCGTCCAATGAGAGTGATCTTGGAGAAGATGTTGCGCTCCACTATTTCCTTCAGCAGGGCCTTTCCGGTCTCACCTGACGCGCCGAGAATGAAGCAGGTTCTGTTCTTCTGTCTGTAATTCTCCTCCATCGCGTTCAGATCCATTCTGTAATGAAGAAATGATTGCATACGTAACAGTCTGAGTCTCGCAACATCACCATGACATTGCAGAATTTGCGCAGCTGTACTACAACAGACAGGTGTTTTATTCGTAACAACTGCTTCATGAGTTGATGCTCACTGAACCACATTCAAATCTCAGGACAATTGTCTACTGTAGGCTAATATCTGAAATACAGGTCTGGAATTGTTGAAATCCATTAATGCAATATGTGGTATCTGACATGCTAATGTAAATCCGCCCCAGAAATCTTTATCAAATGTTTTTTAAATATCCTTCTCCAGTATATATAATTACAATCAACTGTGAGGTGTTTCAATGCTGAGCAATGTGTAGAAAAGTTTCGAGTACCACGTGACAATACAGTTGGTTCCAGCAAATGTGTTGTTTACCTGACTGAATTGATTCTGCTGAATTGATTTATTGCATTCGGTATCGTCTAGTCGACTTATTTCATGCATAGCCTAAATGTTGTTTTTTAATTATTATTATTATTATTATTTAATATTATATTCTTTATCTCTCTGAATCAAATTCTCCGTTTGTATTTTTTTTTTTTTTTGTACATTTATTTATTATTATTATTTGATTATGTTATTTAGCTAAATACAATAACGAGGTGTGGTCGTTCTTAAGCTGCTGTAATCGAGAATCAAATGATTACGTATTGCAGAAAAAAACATAAGATGTTGCCAGCACAGTCGAAAGAAAGCAGCGATATACTAACCATTATTGGATATAGGATACATAGTAGTTTAATAAAAGTGACAGTAGTGGTCTGTAATGAATATTTCACCTTGGGATCTCCTCAGTCTCTGAACTTTCCAGATAATTAAAAACAGCGGCGAGAGCAACAACAAAAACGGTGAAGAAGCTTAAGGTTTTACCCCAGTTAATCTCAAATATATTCATGCCAAGCTCCATAAACAGAGGACTTTGGTAGCTGATAGTTGATACGCTGTAGCTTCTTCCTGTAATAGCGTCCACTGATTCACACTGCGCTTGCGCAGAACGCCTACAGAGAATGCAGCGCATAACATCTAATCAGCATATTTTTTATATTTGTTTTAAACTGATTGCTGTTACACTTTTTAACTTTATGAGAAACATTTTCCTAAACTAATTAAATGTACATGTCTCCATTTACATTGAATTTTTACATGTGATCAATAAATTTAGAGTTAGTTACGTTACGTTGTTAGCCTACTATTCAAATTAAATCAGTATCAACAAATTCCATCTGTCCAAATAAATAAATAATGTTATTAGATTAATGTTTTACTTTTTTGACATACAAATATGAATATGATATACAAAACCACAAGTCATGTAATGTGATGGCAAGTCATGTCTTAATGCCAGAGTCACCAACCCAAGTCGGTCTTGGAAGCATTTTAAGTCGATCGCGAAAAGTTTCAAAAATCGTAGAAAAAAAAAACTATATTTTTATTCATTATTATTCATTAATTTAAAATGTACCATGTGTGAGTGAGCCTTTTGTGTGAAGTAAATGGTGTCTAGGGGAGGGAGAGGGGTACGTCGGGCAAGTAAAATTCTCTTTCACTTGCCCCTTCACAAAATCCACTTGTCCCGGACAAGCGTTAATGTCGAGCCCTGCTGTTATACTTTTCATATCACATATTTATCTCATATTTTCACATTTGCATTCCATATGTCACAATTACAACTTCATGCAGCTGCACCTTTGAATAAACCATTACGGTTTATTGACTCAGTCAACATTTAAAATTGAGATAAAATTATGTAAACTCTACAGAGTTATTTAGTCCAATAACTGAAAGTTACAATAAACAGCATCTAATTCTTTATTTTTTTATCGTTATCTATTGCAAATTTATTTAATATTTATCATGTTACATATCTCGTATTTTCACATTTACTGTACATGTAATCAAACTATTGCAGCTTTGACTTTCTCTCACAGTGTGGAATTATTTCATATATTAAACTTTATCACACAATTAAGGTGTTTTTATTTCTCTTTTGTTCACCTAGAGACTGTATATAGAGAAAGAAAGATGGATTTTTTTTAGTTATCTTTTTCAAATTAAAACATTTAGCAAACTATTTTTAACAAAATAATTAATATTTAAATTGATGATTATTACTTCTAAAAATGAATATGTTGTCACATCACTGGCCTATATTAATGAAGTAGTTTTGTTCAAGATGATGTGGTGCCCCAATTTGACAAGCTTTTGACTTGCTTTCCCACTCTGTCCTAAAAACAGTGTGTGATGCCTTATTCTCACCAAGAGGAGTCAGTGTAAACCCAAGATCTCTGAACTCTATCCCCCCCTTGCTTAATACTTGGGGCCCCTGCATTCAGAAGATGTGCTCTTTCCTGCCACTCATCTAAAACTGGTGCTTCTGGTGATGAGATATATTCAATAACGGCTTTCTCTTTCTGTTTAAGGTTTCATTTGTGCTTAATTCCTGTAAAGCGGTGGGAAATGGCTTTCATACCAAAAAATTCACAAAGGAACATATTTTAACAATAATAAAGCATGATTCAAGTCTTCAAATGGAGCTAAACTGCACCATACTGTATCATTAAACATATCAAAGCAGTGAATTAAACCCTTTCCTCTACAGTCAATGAGGCCACACCATATGCTCCAATCCTTTAAAGCAGATTTTATTGTCCAACTGTTTAAATTCCACCTCTTGTTCAAACGTTTGTTGGCCGCTGGTATGAATAGACCCATATGTCAGCTGACAATCCTCTTTCAGATGTTACTGAACAAATGCAGAGGAGATTTATAGAAGGCTACTGATATATTCCTTCTTTAAAATGATTAGGGAAAAAAGCTTTTTCTTAAGGACAGAAGCATGTTTTTGTTTAAAATTTTCATGCCCAATAAACCATATTTTAATACATGCAGCCATTCTTCAACTACTCTAAAAAGACTGTAAAGCTCAAGTAAGGAAGTGTTATTCAGAAAGCATCCCACAATGCATCTGGATCTGCCCGTGCAATGACTGAATTTTCCCTGCTGATTTTTTAACTTTAAGCCTCCCTCTGAAAAGCTGCTCTTTTTCTATTATTGAGCTTAAACCAATCTTGTCGAGGAGAGGGAAGAATGCAAAATGCATCATGAATGAATCCACATCCCCCTCGCCGCTTAAGACAAAAGGCTTCGATCTTGCTGTCCTGTCGGTAACAGGGCGACCTCGGTGAGCTCTGGAGATGCCGGCGGAGTATAGTCTGTTAATTACCACTGAGTGGAATCAAAAGGGCTTCCTATTGTCCCGTCTTGGTGGGGGTTTGTGGCAGCCTGCGGAGGAGAGATGGCTTTGTGTAGGCCGCTGTCATACACACATGTTGAGTCATTATGTCCTGACTTCGATCGGATGAACGTATGTAGGAAATGCGATTGAGGCCATGCTGAGGTTCAGGGGAGGGTTGTCATTCACAGTGCCAGTAAAACACTTTTTAAAGCCATACTGTTAAATGTCAAAACAGCTTGACGCATGTGGACGTGAATTCTTAAAGTCATACATTTGATTGTAATTCTAACTCAGCAAAACCAGATCTTTAACTACACTTCACAATCAATAATTCTAAGAAATAGAAGGCTACAGATAAAAACTAGCTAGTGGTAACTTAAGCACATGTAAGTGCATTACATTTTTTTATATCTTTTGACTGACGACTGTCTTTACACGGGGCACATTCAAAAAGGTTATTTAAAGCCAAATTTACAAATAAGTACATAAATAAATAAAGAACAAATTAATGAATGAATGAAAAAATAAACAAACATAAACAAATAATGAATGAATGAGTAAATGAAAAAATAAATAATAAATAAATGCATGAATGATAAATGAATGAATGCAAAATGTATCTTATTTTAAATGTTTTGTTGTTGACAATTTTTAAAAACTAGAATTTAAAATAAAATGTACTTAAATCACAACAAACTGTTATTTTAAAAATGATAAAATAAGAAAAAATATATAACCAGCAAAACTGTATATATTTAGTTTTATTGACAGCAGCACTTGAATAGTGACTTTGAAATGAGTGCCCTAGTTAGTTCATATTCATGTTATGCAATAACATTTGTTTAAAATGTGTTGAAACCCTAAAACTTTTTTCTCTATTTCTAGGTTTAAATTAGATTATCTCAAAATATTCCATGAAGCATTTTCACAGCAAAATTATTCAAAGCCTCCAAATGACTCTGAGGTTGTTTTAACCGTAAAATCTTTAAGTTAAAAAATGGATGTCTAATCCAGAATCCACAGAACCAGGAGGCCTAATGCCCCACTGCAGTGCAATATGTCCCATATCCTGGCCAATTGAAACCTGCCCACTGACACAGAGGGCTTAGCCAGCAGAGCCACTGACTCTTGAGTGTGATGCTAATGATGGCCATTAATGGAGCCTGACAGCACAATCTGCTCCTCATTGTAGCACCTTTGCAGGATCTGCAGCTTGCAAGGGGCCAAAGAGGAGGCGGGCGGCTCGGGATGTCAGGTTAAAATCAAGAGGCAAGTGGAGGTTTCAAGAACAGAACCAGGGAGCTGCCACAGAGGGACTGAGGATTGCAGGCCAATCCCAGCTGATCCCCGGGTGAGGATTAGCTTAATTAGAGCTCAATACCCTTTACAGTCAAAAGCAACTGTCAGTTACTGTCAAAAAAGCACTGTCCAATAATGTGGGCTTAATTCTTCAGTGGTCCCACAGGTGCAGGAATCACAGGCTTCACAATCCCAGAGCTGAACAGGAGTGACATCATTAGACTTGACCGTTTGCCTTGTTATATTTTTTCATTTGCATGTCAGATAATCTTAACAATGGCTTGCCCAATGCCCCATGACTCATATCATGCCAAGATCTGGAAGGGATTTTATTATATTTGTCAGTTTTTATTCATTTATTTGAAGATTGCTATATTTTACACCATATTTTGACACAAATGAGAGTGTAAAATAGGAATTAGTTCATATTTATTTATTTATTCATTACAATTTTACATTACAAGCAATGTGGACATCATATAGGTTTGGGGTGAAAAATGTCTCTTTCGCACAGTTTTTGTGTAGTCAGTTGTATAGCTAAACAACTCGTACACAGGTCTCAGACTGAGTCTAAGTGCTGGCAGAGTGACCGATCCAGGCTTAGTATCAGTGCAGCTCAGCTCAGCTTTGTGGCCCAAATGCCATCAGCTAAGCTGGTCTCAGACCTGCTTTGACCAGGCTTCCTGCCAGCTCATCCAAAACAATGGCGTAATTAAATAAGCAAACAGATTAGAGCAGGCCGACACAGAGGGAGATGGGAGCATAGATGAGGCCCCTGCCAGGCCACAGCAGGTTCAGTTAATACTTGGAAATGCATTAGCACATCTGTCCGGCATGCTGTGTTGAGCACGCCAGCACAGATATGTTAGCTTACAATGGGAGGAGAGGGTGAAGTGTATTACAGCGCAGGGCTGGTCAAAGTTTCTTGTAGGGGCGGCTTCATCAATTTAATTTACATTGAGTAATTTTCTGAGAGGTACATGAAAATGTTTGTCTTAAAAAAGTTTTCACATTTTCCACAGTTAGGTAATTGTAGATGAGAATACACTCTCATAAAAAAAAATGTAAAAACTTGAACCAGTACCTTTTTAAAAGTTACATCTGTGCACCTATGTACCCCTAAAGGGTACATATTTTTTTACCTTAAATGTGCTGCACCAGTGAGAGCTTTTAAAAAATATACAGTATAAGTAGCTAAGATAGAAGTGAACAGATGCTGAACCAGGTTCTAAAACATACAGAAAACTTGACTTTAAAAACACAACTCAGTCTCCTAGCAATTGCTATTTTACAATTACAAACTGTTTGCAGAGATAGCTAGACCGGACTATTGTAATGCACTGCTAGGGGGTTGTCCTGCGTCTTCATTGAACAAGCTACAGGTAGACCAAAATGCAGCAGCAAAGGTCCTTACCAGGTCAAGAAAATATAATCATATTACACCAATTCTACAGTCTCTGCACTGGCTACCTATTAAGTTCCGTATCAGTTACAAAATATTATTATTTACATATAAGGCCCTTAATGGTTTAGCTCCTGCATACCTAACTAGCCTTATACCACGTTACAATCCATTATGCTCCCTAAGGTCTCAACACGCTGGACTTTTGGTAGTTCCTAGGATAGCAAAGTCCACTAAAGTAGGTAGAGCTTTTTTGTATTTGGCTCCCAAACTCTGGAATAGCCTTCCTGATAATGTTCGGGGTTCTGACACACTCTCTCTGTTTAAATTTAGATTAAGGACACATCTCTTTCGCCAAGTATTCAAATAATGAATCTCATAATCTTGAACTGCAGTTATATCTGATCAAATGCACATTATTATTTTTAGCTTGGGTTAAATAAATCAATTTAGCTTGGTTGTAACAGTAGCTATGCCCATTATGTCTCTGTTTGTTTCTTAAGCTCCAGTCTGGATCCAGAACACCTGGGAAGACATGATGCCAACCCCTCAGAGGTCCTCAGATGATGCCAACCCTGAAACATCAATCAGAACTACCAATTTTGCTATAAGTTTGATTGCATCATAATTGCTGTTAATAGTGTTCGTTGCTTGATTGTTCGATTATGTCTTTGTTTTTTCCGTACATTTCTGCCATATGTACATAAAGCATGAGTCACCACTAATAAGCTACTACTAAATATTACAGAAACGTAATTTTTTGTAAAGTTGCTTTGCAATGATTTGTATTGTAAAAAGCGCAATACAAATAATATTGAATTGAACTGAATTGAACAGACAGACGGACAGACGGATGGATGGATATATACATAGGATAGAGCTTGGGAGTTTTTTAGGGCTTGGGAGATTCTCAGATTTTCCCAAGTGAAAATGTAAGCACTGAGCCTTTTGTTTTCTATGAAATGCTAATGCTATAGTAAGAGAAAGCTTCTTCTACTGGTTATCTATATTTGATTTAGGTTTTCTCTATCAGTTCTGTTAGCAGACTTCAAATATCCCTTTTGTCGCATGTCTGGACTATCCTAATGACTTCTTTGAACTGCCGATGTTCTCTGAGGTTGAGCTTTGTGTGCTACTCAGCCTCTCGTCTCAGGGAAACATACTAAGTCGCTAACCTCTACACTCTTTCCCACATCAGTCACGACTGATTTGAGTGAGAATGGTTTCTCGGTTTTACTTACAAAATTTATATTGTGCCAAAATTCATGCTAAACAAACCTCACAAGCAGGAGCATTTACAAAACACGATCTTCTTCAACAAAAGGTGGAATCAGCATCTTCTAGGTCTTCAATGGCCTCTCAGCAGGACTTTGGCTTTAAGATCCTCATTAAGATGATCCAAAGTAGCCCAGAGTGTGGACTCTGAACCAAGCAGAGGATCATATCAGACCCACCACAGCCCTGAGATTTCTCCCCGCCAAAGAGCAAACACAACTACAAATGGCCAGGCTGCTAGCACAATGCCACAGTGAAAGGAACCAAATTAGCTGGAGGCTAACAACAGTTTACCAACACCTGTATTAGTGTGACAGCTCTGCAGGGAGCGGAGTTGAACAAGCACTAATCCCTATAAACCCTACAGTACTCCTCCTAGCAAATCAGCATTTGCATATTCTCCATTTATTGGTTGATGAAGAAGGTTTGCAGGGATTGGGCTCGTTTCATTCCTCCACACTCTCACTCTCGCTGCCTGGGTGGTTCGATGATTATCTCCAGGCCGTGTTAGTGAGAGAGAGGGTCGTGTGTGTGTTAGAGATTAGCAGGCATTAAAAGATTCTCTAACCCCCATGACTGAACCTAATTGGAGAGGTGGAGAAGATGGGTGAGTCATTAGCCCGAGATGTTTGCTTAGGAGTCGACCGACTGTGATGTTCAGTCTCACGATGGTTTCTGTTCGCCGTTTTTTTTTTAGGATGGATGAAAGAGAGATGCCGCAACAAGAATGGGATGGAATTTTTTTTTTTATTTGGATAGAAACGTAAAGAGGATGATGTTGGGCTACTCGGGGGACAAATGAGACTACTTGGTCTCTTTTGGATGATGGACAAATATAGTTGCATCTGGATACACTTTTGACCACAGTATTTATTTACTGTAAGCCAAAAGTTGGAGGAAATACATGCACATATGTGTATTGGCCATATGAGAGTTTTTGTGATTTCAGTAATCTGTTAGACCTGGTTCACACACACTTAAGGCTGAACCTCAACCTTCATATTGTTCCTGTCAATGTCAATACAGCATATATATCACATATGCTTCTTAAAGGGATAGTTCACTCAAAATGGCAATTTGGTCATTATCTTTTCATCCCAATGTCATTCCAAACATGTATAAATTGCTTTCCTCTGTGGATCACCATACGCTAAAGGATAGAAAAATTGCTATATGTTGAAAGTGAAAGGGGACTGGGAATATCAAGCTCCAAATTGCGACATAAAACCATCATCAAAGTCGTAGATGTGCCATAAATGTCGGACAGACTGAAAAACAAAGTCACAGAAAGTTAATAAGTTAATAAGTTTGACTGACATAAAATGTTTTTTTTTTTTTTTTTTTTGTGCCTTTTATTTGGAGAGTACAGTGCAGAGATGACAGGAAAGTATTGGGGTGAAGAGAGGGAAGCGGGATCAGCAAAGGACCTTCAGGTGGGATTCAAACTCAGGTCTCTGCGGGAGAGCAATTATGCTATATGTTGACGCACTAAACCACGAGGCATGATGTTGAGTGAATAACCGAATACACCACATGCAATAATATGTAAAGGCACTAATAATGTACCTATAAGGTATTGATATGCACCTTTTAGGGGTGAATAAGGTACAAAGGTGTACCTTTATGAAAAGGAACTGCCCCAGTAACAGTTTTTTCTAAGAGTGCATAGAATATAAATAGTCTGTATTTACTAAACTGATTTATTATTATTACTTTGAACTTCATTTAGTTCCATTTAAAAAATGGAACTAAATTTTTCTAAATATCTTTTTTTATTATTATTATTCCATAGAAGAAAGAAAGCCATACAGGTTTGGAACAACATAAATTAATTAATAAATAATGGAAGAACTTTCAACAAACTGATACAAAGAAGATACGAGGCTTCGATCTGACTGCAATAAAGTATTGTAGAACAAATACCAGGTTTTATTGTGGAAAGAAATTAATACTTTTAATCAGCATGCATTAAATTGACCAACAATGACAGTAAAACATTTATAATCTTACAAAGAGACTTATTTTTCTCTTTTCAATTAATAAAAAGAAATGTTGAAAAAAAGCAGCAAAACAGTTTTCACTACTGATAATAATAAGAAATGTTCCTGATTTCAAAAGAAGCATATTAGAATGATTTTAAGAAATTAAGCTTTGCATCACAGGAATAAATTATATTATATAACATGCATAAAACATAAATAAATTATATAACATGCATTAAAATAGATTTTTTTTTAAATTGTAATAATATTTCACAATAATCTTTTTTTAACGATATATTATAATTCTATGGGGAGCATAGAAACCCTAAAAACATAAAAAAATAAATCTTAATAATCCAAAAAAGTGTAAACTGTATATAAGAAATCTAACATTCTTCAAACCATTTCAGGCAATACTGACAGGATTTCTTCTACAGTATGTACGTGTAGGGTAAAACATGATGATGATTTTATGTATGATATGACAGCATAAGGTTTCCCTCTCCACTTATATCATCTGGACACTGACAATAAAACTGAGACAGAGAAAATTTTATATCTCATGTGCTGTCTGCAGTGTTGACATCAGTGTCCCAAACCTTGAGCCACTGCTGGCAAGATCTGCATCCTCACAGTAGCCCAGAAGTCCCGACAGTGTGGTTTAGTCTGATTTTGATTTTAAGTGAGCATCAGATCGGATGTCAATGTCTATTCCCACAGGCTGCAACCCTGTCAGATACCCCTCTGTGCCAATTAGTCAAGAGAAAGGACGAAAGACAGCGACAGGCACGGGAGGGGGAGTACGGCAGAAGCTGTGCTGCTGGGGCATTAAAGCCCATCGGTGCAGGGGCTAATGGCTAATCAGAGAGGGACTTACTCTCCTCAGAGTGGCTGGATTTGCTAAGTCCTTCTGGGGATAGCTGTCCTGAGAGACCGGAAGTGTGGAACATGGTGAGATGCTAAATAGTGGCTGTTGAATTAGATATTAGTCTGGTCTTGGGACAGACTGATCAGTTTTGACAGGACAAGGAAACATGTTATATACTGTATTATTAAAACTATAAATGTTGTTGCAAACTGTATGCTTTCATGTTCTGAGAATGTTTCACATGGTTTTCAAAAATAATTTGTACAAATTTAAGAATGTTGTAGAATGGGCAGAAACACTGTCTTATGTTCAGTGTTTGTTGTATAAAACAGGTCCGGTCTACCCATATACTGTATGCCACCTTTAACAGTGGTTCTCAACTGGTGGGTTGCAGACCATCAATTGGATTGCAGGTCAGTTAGGGTCATGAGCAGCAGTGAAAAAAAATGTTAATATGTAAAAAATAAAATGCAATGAACAATATAATCTTGCTTCACTGGGATATGAAAATAAATGAAGGAACAAACTATACCCCTTTATTCTGTTGTGAACATCGGGGCATCTAATTTTCTAAAGATAACACTATTTTTGCAATAAATAAATAAATAATCATGTAATTTTTTCATCTGTTATCATAAATAATTTTTGCATTTACAAAATTTTACATTTTCCTATTCTTCCAATGCTGTGTTAAAAACTTGCATATTGTTAGGCCTACACAGCTGAAGGTAATAATAATATATTTTATATTAGAAAGTTTTGTTTGGTATTTGTCACCACTTGATGACCAAAATAAATTCTGGTTCCTGAACTAAAACCAGCTGAGATGCAAGGTATAATTTACACAACCATTCGAAAAATAACTGCTACTTTTTTTTTAAAGAAGTCTCTTATGCTTACCTTCTTATGCTTTTTTTTTATATATATTGAAAACAATCTATTTAAAAAAAATACTTATCCCATGAACAGTAGTGTACTTGTATGAGTAAAAACAATAATTAAGGACAGAATACATAATATAAATAAATTAACAGATTAGATTTTAAATTGGTTGGTAACTAGCAAAGCAGGCCTAAATACACTTAAAATAAAAACAATCTGTCACACTTTATTTTGGACCAGTTCTCACCATTTACAAACCATAAACTACGACTTTTGCCTCAAACTCCTAATTTGCTGCTTATTAATAGTTAGTAAGGAAGTTGTTAAGATTAGATATTGGGTAAGACTGGGAATTTAGAATATGGTCATGTAGAATATGTGCTTCGTAATACTAATAAACAGCCAATATGTTAATAATAGGCCTGCTAATAAGCAACGAGTTAATAGTGAGAATTGATCCTTATACTGAAGTGTTTCTATATAATAACTAAAATGAAATGAATGTAAATCAAATCAAATAGAAAATCAAAAAAAAAAAGGTCTTTAGAAACCTCTCATAAAATGAATATGATCCAGTGTCAAATTGGGAGACATTTATTCCCCCTTTGAAGCAGAGGTGAGATGATGTCGAGCAAATAAAGGGTGTTTATTATAACCTGTCATGACAAGGAAACACTAACCGTGACGGATGACCCATTAGGACTCACACACACACACACACACACACACACACACACACACACACACACACAGACTTTAAACAGTCCTCTGATCTCAGCGTTATTGATCGTTTCATTGTGTCTTTTTGCTTTTTCTGTGATGGCCATTCAATCTTCGCTGTCATCTTCTTTTGAACCCTGCACTCGGGGAGGAGTGGGATTGGAAAGTGATGGGTAAAAACGGGACAGAGAGCCCGGGTGCTAGCGGTCGGGGGGAGCGGGTCACCTTCTGTTGCTGGTTCCATCGTGGTTGTGAACGAGCGTGTATTGGAAAAATGAGTAGAGCAGGTGGTGTGACTAAGATGAGCCTGGATCAAATGAGCCATGCGTATATGTGTGTGTGTCTGTGTGTGGAGCGTTGAGACGGGGGTGTCACCTCTTGCTCCTCCGAATAGAGAGGCCCAACACACCCACCCAACTGTTTGGCATTCAGAAGTGTCCACCTCTTTTTTTGCCTCTCTCTTTTCTTTTAGTCCTCCCTTTCTTGCCTTCATAATGCATTGTTAACAAAACAGTTTATCAGGCTTGGCTGGTACATTATCCAGCGGGCCTCTGGAGACGCTGTGATTTAGGCAAATGGATTCAGAGAGAGGTGTGGCCGTGGCGTCTTAACAAAACGCCACATGAGTCGAGACTGAATCTCTCTTCTGCCCTATTTAGTCTCCTCCATACATTAAATAGCAATTAGGCTCTGTATGTGTGCAGTGTGCTGAAGCTATGATCTCACTGCATATGTATGAATGAGCCGTACTCATCACCTCACATGATCCCCACTGAGCATTATGAGACCTATACTTGGCTTTCATAGAGGGCAGAGGTCGATCATTTCTTTAAATACCAATTTCTATGGTTCTGCCCAGTGCATGAAACTAAAAATAATGTCTTCAAGAGTCAATGAGATGATGTAGGTTGACTGTCCTTCCTGATTACATCCCAGTCTTTATATATATATATATATATATATATATATGTATGTATGTATGAAGAGTTTAGTTCCAAATGCTATAAATCCATTTTGATTAATTTGAGAAAAATGCAATTTTAGATTCATTTACTGCTATATGCTGTATTAAAGGGATGCTAAAAAAGAACATTATTTGGTGTAATGCAATGTGTTTAAAAAAAAAAAATCATTATTTTCCACATAATGTAATTACTGTTGCTCCTCTATGTCCCTCCTTTCTGAAACGCATTGATTTTTACAAAGATCATTGTTCTAAAAAAATAGGTGTGCTCTGATTGGCCAGCCATCCAGTGCATTGTGATTGGCTGAATGCCTCAAGCGTGTGACAGAAATGTTACGCCACTTAACATACTGTGATGCTGTGTCCTGGAGCGACGAGACAAACCAATAAATCCCATTACAAAAGAGGCATTTTGTTGCATTCAGCGGGGACATAAATATGGATTATAATTATTCTGGGTTCTGCACATACACAAATATTAGAGTTGAACTGTTCTGGAACAGTGTTGTAAATACAACCTAACCACTGATTTCTAGTTGTGTCCTCTTTTGGAAGACCAAACAAAGTAGTTTCACTTTCACAACTAAACATACAGCATCTCCACGACATGATGGCAGCAACAGTACTACAACAAGAATCAAAGTTACACCTTCTTTCTTTGCGTGAAGCTATGCAATATCAAGTTCATAATCGAATACGATTCATCAGCGATTATGAACACGATATTGTGTAGCTTGTCAATGATTTATAGCTTGGTGTATTAAATGCCGCTACATCTTAATGCACGTGATGGAGATTTACTTCTAATAATGGGATGGTGCACTGTGATTGGTTTAGTGGATGTATCGCATTCTGCAGAGAAGGGAGACTGGCCTTTGTCACGGTTTGGCAAAACAGGGAGAAAACATGACAGAATAACACGGCTGATATCGCATTTTGTGTAAAATTTTAAATGGATTTTTCAATACCGACTAGATACAATACTGATTTTGGCAGAAACTCATTCTTCATTCAAAAATATCAGATTGGGCTAAATTGTCAAAGAATTTTAATAATTGTAATTTGGAAAATGTTAAAGGGGGGGTGAAATGCTCGTTTTCACTCAATATCCTGTTAATCTTGAGTACCTATAGAGTAGTACTGCATCCTTGCTCTGTAAAAATAAACTCCATCCACTGGTCCCTTAATGCTGTTTTTTTTTGGTAATCTGTGCAGGGTTGTCTTGCCCTGGCAACCAAAAACACACTTCTTTTGTGACATTTCGCGACGCTCCCGCTCTTAAGACCCATATAAGGAAATTCCGCTCCATCTAACGTCACACAGAGCCATACTCGAAAAATGGACTTTGTCCATGTTTAGCATGGGAATCAAACTCTTTAACAGTGTAAAAAACTCAGTATGCATGAAATAGCATTTCACCCCCCTTTAATATTTACATTGATTGGCCTAAACATTGATGACAAAAATATTTTTTTAATGTTTATTAAAAATAATAATAGTTTATTTAACCTATTACATTTTTTTAAATGAATATATATGAAACATCTAAAAATATATATACACGCGTATACATATATATATTTATATATTTATATATATATATATATATATATATATATATATATATATATATATATACTGTATAATTGCTTTACACAGCAGCAGAACATGGTTATCAGTCCTGTATTTGAGTCCTTAATACGGTTACGTTCACACAAAGTCTGGTTATTTATGGGTTTGACAACCATACATTTTCATTGACTCACTGCATGCATTCTTAGAACAGGACTGGACAACTCGCTCTCTTCACATCATACAGTATAGAGAGTGTATTCACATATATTTTCGGTAACTTTTTTAATTATATGCTGACCATCTGAAAGTTTCAGATCCCTTCAGTTTTCCACCAGAGCCACTCCCGTCAGTTTTGTGTTCTGCGCGTGAGTCAAATGCTCCGCTCTCCACTCAAATTTAAAAGCTGCTGTTGGTTAATTAAGATTTGACAAAAGAACTCGCAGCTCAATTTGACTCTTGTCATGTCAGAAAGTGATAAGACTTTCAGTTTTATGGACATCGCCATCGTTGATTTTATTTTGATCATGGGCATTGTAGTTATTACTGGTAAAGAATACGGTCTTGTCTCCCGTACCACGTTCATACAGACAGTAGCCTATTCTAAACACAACTGTAAGCTGTTGTGTGAACAAGACATTTTGAGACTCACACCTGTAAAGAAAATGCGGTTGTCAATCCAAAAAAAAAACTGATAGTGTGAACGTCTCCGAAGATAATAGTTTGTTGGCTACTTACTAAAAAAAAGTAAGCAGTCCGAGTTCTTAAGACAAACATGTGCCACTGATGCTTATAAAACTGGGCCAGTGGTGTACAAAGATGTCATAAAAAGTATTTTAAAATCACAGGCACAATATAAAAGCCTTGAAAGCCTCCAACAGAACTGCCACCCTCTGAGGACACACTTCACCGTAGCCACCATGCTTTCCACATCAGCGTGACCTTTTACAATATATGATCTCTCTCTGAAGCTCTCACTGTGAGGGGTGGCGACGTGGAAAGGGCCAGACCTAAAGACCGGTGCCGACCCGAGGTGAAAACGGGCATCTTGTCCAAATAAATCATGGCGTAATGAGCCCTTCATTGTGCCTGGCATTGTGCTCCAGCACTCCCGCAGTCTGCCACCTTTTGCCTGTTAAGCTGACAGGAATAATGAACTGGCTGCTTTGAACTGGCCTCACAATATTGACTGGTTGCACACAGCAGATGTCTCCAGCTAAAGCAACTGGTAAATGCACATTAGGTTAACAAAAGGGGCCTTTGCTTTTAGGGGGTGGGAGGTGCGGCCACTGGGGGTGTGTTAAAGTTTTTTTGCAGGGGGTGCTAGGGAGATTGGGGCGTAGGTGCAGTCAAGAGACAGACAGGGAGCTTCATTTTAAAACAATTCATTTGTCGAAGTGGCCATTCAGCCCAGGCTCTGCATTGTGCGGTTGAAGCATTTGTGGGTGTGTGCTGGGCTAAAAGCGGCGCCGGCCTGTGCTGTTCTGATGACTGAAGAGAGCAAAGGAGATGCCAGCACCCAGCAATATGCTAATCAGCAAACTTTTGCTTTTCCTGCATTTTGTGAGAACAGCAATTTGCTCCCCTAATTACCATCAAAATTAGAAAGACTGATACAACATACAGTTTTTATGCACTTTCTAGGCAGGATTAATACTGCTGAGATGTGTTATTTTTTTTCACAGCAGTTTATTTTAGTATTGATGAGATCCTATAGCTTTTATTCATAGTTTGAATTAGCTTTTATTTTTCTATTTTAGAACTTCATTTTAATTTTAGAGTTACTTAATTGACTTTGTTTTTGTTATTTTTATTAGTTTTTATATAAGTTTTATATAAGTATCTATTTTTATCTTAGTTTTAGTTTTCATTATTTTTGAACATCAAGCAAAACTAAATGAAAATGAATATATATATATATATCAGTTAATGTTTATTTTATTTAAAGTACACAAAAATGTAATAACCCTTTTTTACAGGAAATATCATCAATTATTTATCAGTTTTCTTCTACATAAATAAAAGTCCTAGTATTTGAATAGTTTACTCTACTCTAAAGTCATGCAGTTTACCTGAACATTTGTGTCAGTGACAATGTGCTCTAGTTGTCCATTTAAATTAAAAATAAAAACATGCCTTTCCCAAAACACAGTCATGGGCGCTCAATTAAAGACATTTGAAATACAACGATATTAAAAACTTACCTTAAAAGTCAATCAACAAAAAAAAAAATAATAATAAGTGAAAACTCATGGAATGAAACTAAAAGTGTCTCTGCATCAGAGCGTATCTTTTTTGGCATGTGCTATACGATCAATCTGTGTGCATGCACCGATCCGATATATATAAAAACACAAATATAGGATGGCAAAAAAAAGCCATAAGCATTTTTGCAAAAATCATATTCATTACATACAATTACATTCACCATCGTCCTAATAATGACTATAACCTATCATTATTACATATCATTATCATTAATATGATTTTGAACACAGAGGCTGAAAGCGCTAGCGTCTGCGTGGAGAAAGGCAGATTTAAAGCGTGACCGTCGTAATGGTGCTGTAATAGGCCGTGACTAAACACGCTCATGGGTACCAGCTCAGACACACAGAGAGGCACATTGCAGCGAGAGGGCTACGGCAGGCCGGCGCTGATTAGCATATAATTGCTGCCATTGTGTTTGACATGGAGAGTTAAGAACCAGCTTGGTGGCAAGATGTCCATTCGTCCCAATAACAGGGGACTCGGCATATGGAGAACAGACTGAGGAGACTAGACCGTAAAAATATACTCTGAGAGTTGCTTACAACTAATCTGGGTCTTAAAAATCTTTTTTATTATTATTAAATGCAGTGGATTCGGGTTGAGTCCTATCCAATTACATTTTGAGCAAGAGTAGTGTAGCTTTTACAACATTAAAAACATTTTAGGTTACCTGACAAGGTATGACTAAAACTGTTCATTCAGTTCAATAAAGTAAATATACATTGCATGTATAAATCATTAAATGATATATAATTAATGGTTATACATTATGAAGGAAACAAAAGTGAATATAAACTGATGCATTTTATTTAAATCAATGAGACTATATTAGTTTGCCTCAACAAAAGTAATTTTTATGTTTTATGTCTTAAAGATAAAAACTGGCACTTTTTACACATTTCACAATTGAACTAATTATTTTAGCATTTGTGAAAATGTGTAAAAATGCACATGAATGCATGTAAATAAGTTTTGTTCAATGAACCAGAACTGTGAACTCTGAGCTCTTCGGATCACAAACCATGAATTTGAGATTATAAATATTTGATAAGATTATAACTATCTGCTTCTTGAGACGATATAAATGATAATTCGCCCCCCTCCCCTCACACACACACTTTTCAACAGTTTCTTTTCAATTCTAAATCTCTTTTAAATCGCACGTTTCTATCTTTTGCTCTTGTCTCTGTGACTCTTTTCGGTGACCCGACTCAAAGGGAGAGAAGCTGCGACTTCGCTCCTTTACGTTCCTCTCATGTGACAGCTGAGCGAGCGAGTGTGTGGAAAAAAAGAGAAAGAGAAAGAGAGGGAAAGAGAAATACAGCCCGGCACTGAATGACCTGACCACTGGTGACAAAGCAGGATTGGTCACGCTGGCTTGTGAGTAATGGGGCAAAGAGAAATGCTGTGTGTGTGTGTGTGTGTGTGTGTGTGTGTGTGTGTGTGTGTGTGTAGCTGGTGGTGTGTAATGATTCGCTTGGTTTGCCACAGTTAAACTAATTCAGTCTCGACAGCAGATGTAACACAACTAAGAGAAATCAAGCCATATGCACAGGTGTATTAAGATTTCTCTCACGATATTTCTGAATCAATGTAATATTATCAGGGGAAAATGTCATGGGATGCCTCATGTATGCAAACATAATTAAGAAACAGATGCTAAGTTGTATGGTTAGCACTCTGATCAAGAGCTCATATTCGTGAAATAATATGATAATAACATCTTTCAGCATCAGTAAGACATTAAAGTATATCCAAAATGCACAAGCGATAACTGTAAAAACTGTGCAAATGAGTAATTTCATATGCAGAAAAATTTATAATAGATCCAACATTAGTTTGCAAAGCAATCAAACAATTTTCAAAAGAGAGGTATACTACCATTCAATAGTTTGGGGTCAGCAAGATATGTATTGTTTTTGAAAGAAGTCTCTTATGCTCACCAAGGTTGCATTTATTTTTATATTTATATATTCTTAAATATTTTTACAATTTGTTTACAGATGTTTTCTATTTATTTCTGTGATTCAAAGCTGCATTTGTAGCATTACTTCAGGCTTCAGTTTCACACGATCCTTCAGAAATCATTTGAATATGATGATTTGCTGCTCAAGAAAAATGTATTATTATTATCAATGTTTGAAACTTTTTTTTAAGGCTTCAGAGTTCAAAAGATCAGTACTAAAGATGCACTGATGTGGAAATTTTTGCTTATATCATAGCCAAAATTTATTATCTTATTTATATTTTGAAGCCGATAATCAATACACCAATATTATATAATAATTTACACGTTGTATAACTTTCGCACGTAAAAGTCCAGATCACTGCATGCTTCATATGACACCAAACATCAAGTACAGTCGAAAACAATCACAATCATTTGAAAAAATATAGGCCAACTGTGAACAACTGGAACATACAAGCTAATGATCAACTTTCATTTAGACATGTTAAATAGAAAATAGAAATGTCACAAATAGAATAAAGAATAAAGAAACAAAATGCCTGTGTGCAATAGCTAAAATTTGACAGGTACTGAAAAAAAGCTATTTTATTTGCGTTTAGGTACTGGAAATAATGAGGGGTCCAATGATCACTTGACTATAATTTATTAGCTTAATTATTTAACTTATCAGACCAACACCAGTAACACTTTAAAAGTAATTCATGCACACTAGCAATCAATCACCACTCACATTTTCTTCAGAAAACATATAAATGTAGTTTGTTGTGTCAAAATTACACTAAAAGGATACGACTTTGACTAGTAGGAAAGAGAATAAAGTGTTGTGCTGCACATGAGCAACAGCTTATTTTGGTGAATTTCTGCTTTGTTTAGTAATGAGCATATATATGTTTTGTATAAATGTGAGGAAGGTCACACTCTTCATGGACATCCTTTAAGATGAGCGGCACATACCAGGATTGTTATTCTCTCTCTTTGTCCTCAGCTGCTCCTTGAGGCTTGAGGAAGGCACATGAGGGCCTGTCACAGGTAGAGCAGAATAGGGATGGCTCCTCTAAAATAACCCTTGCCCCTATGCTTGATTGCCCCCTTATTGACACTCACTCTCAAGTCCACAATAGCGGTCCTCAGACACTACTGAATAGACTTACTCTTGACGGCCCGCCTCCCAGCCACTCTCGCCCTAATCCAATCCCCCAACCCGCACCACGGAGCCAAAGATGTCCCAGAAACCCCTTGTTCTTCTGTGGATTTGAGTCTTTGAGGTTTGAGTCTATCTGACTTATGAAAGTACAATCAAACCCAAAGTGTGATCGATAAAAAATTATATAAAATGGACGTACTATAAAAACAATGTTGTTAAAATCATAATTTACAGGCAAACCTTGGACAGTCTGAGTACAAAATGTATAAGAGATGACCATAAAAGGTCATTTTTAGTTTAATGCATTAAAACACACGATGAACAAACTTTCAAATATTGTAATGCATTTTAACTTTGGCTACAATTATTTAAGAAAATATATAATCCATTACAATGCACATTATGACTACCTTTTATACTGCATTATACATAAAGTAAAGTGTTACCAATGCATTGTATAAATTTCCATTCTGAACGTGTAGCTAGAGTTTTAGGTCATTTGATTTCTATCACTAAAGTTTTTTTTTTTACTAAAGTTTTTTTTTTTTTTTTTTACTTGCATTGGTAAAAAAAAAGGGGGGGGGGGTAGTTACCGGGCTTTTTGAAGAAGCATAATTCATGTAAGCTGCAACTGTCCGAGACTCAAGCTCTTGGAATTTTCAATTAGAAGAAGAGCCAAGAAGAACTTTAGCAGCGTCTGTGCTGAATAAAACTTAGATTCCCCAACTTCAAGCCCACTTCAGCACACTTGTGTGCTAAAGCCGGTGAAAGTGTGCATAGAGGTAATGGCGGGCCTTAATTAGAAACTTCACTTTCCCATCATTCCCCTCTCCTGCAGATTAACCCCTGAACAATTCCAATCAACAACCTCAGTCTGATGAGGGACACAATTGACTTGCATGTTGGAAAGCCTCTATACTCACACTCCTGGTGTCAATGGAGGGATCCCATTAAATACAATGACGGTGTGTTTTATAAGGGGACACAGGCCAATTTTAAAGCCGTCTTCTTTGTCTAATCAGAATCGTCTCACTGTCATTAGTTTCCACTCTGTGTGGAAGAATGGCCGGAGTCAGCTGAAGACTTCTCAAGGTTCTGTCTAATGAACTGAGGCTCTTTGTGGCTGCGTTGGGTTTATTACTGGGTTCAGAGATCAGGGAAAAGAGAGTGCTTCAAGAGGAATTGGCTGGACAACTGCTCTAAAAAACCCTCCACTGCTTCTGTTTACATAAGATTGCAACACAATCTTGCTACTATTACTGCTAGAAGTCGCTGGACAAAAAAACAGTTCAGCTTATTAAAAAAATCATCTTTGGTTCTATGTAAATAAATTAGAGAATTTATCATTTACATGTTTTTTGTTGATCATTTCATGCTTTCTCATTTCTGAATAAATGCTTTTTTTATGATTATAGCATGATTTATATACACTATGTACACACACCTTTTCATGGTATAGGTGTTTCTTCAACCATAGTACTTTTGAACCTCTGTACATTGTTTAACAGTACAAATGCAAAAATCACTGGATAATTCTGTCTTTCTTCTAATTACTGAAAATTCTCACTATAATGTAATTTCAACGAAATCTCAAATGACAATAATGCTCAAAAGTTTCAGGTCAGTTACATTTTTTATGTCTGTGTGAGAAGTATCTTAGGCTCACTAAAAAAAAAGTAATATTGTGAAATATTATTACCATTTAAAATAAACCGTTTTCTATTCAAAGGTATTTTGAAATGCAATTTTTTCCTGTGATACAAAGCTGAATCTTTAACATCATTACTTTAGTCTTCAATGTGACACAATGTCTCAAAAGTGATATTTTCCTTAATTTTTCCAAAATATATGCATCCAAATTGAAAAAACACCCATATATGTAGCATCTGGTGCCAACTGTGTGTCACATATAAGACAACATAAAGACACATTTTTGTGTCAAAACTTCATGCTCAAAGGGAAATCTGCATTACATCCATTAAACATAAGTGAAAAGAAACACAAAGCTCCCTTCCCGTGCTTTAAAGCACACAGACAACTCTGCATTGAGAAAATCACTTTAAAAAACACTAACTTAGTGTCAGAACTGCAAACTAAAAGTCCTGAAAGTTTACAAAGGCAAAGTGTGTAGTGTGAGCGTAGCAGGTTGTTCTTGTGTAGCACCATTCATTTCCACAGAGAGGCCGTTCCCAATCCTCTCAGTAAATGTGTGAGAACATGCAATAGCCTCAGACGTATTAGAGAATAATTACACTTGCGCTCTGATGCACTGCCATTCAGGCAGGCCGGACAATATTTCAGGGATTAGAGATGTCAGTGCCACGGGCATCTTCAGAGAAATCAGAGGCACCAGGCTCACATTCTTATGCAAAAGCAGGGAAGTGTTTGGATACTTTGATACAACCCCAGAATCCCCCCCTACACCCCACACACACAGCCTTCGAAAATCTGTTCAATGAGGCCGAGTGCACAAAGAAGAGGGAGACAGATGCTCTGCTGAAAGAATCTGCAGCTAGAAGTATCACAAGAAAATCATCACTGTTACTATAACTCATTCTTAGGGTGGAGGACGTTACTTGTCTTGCTCGTTTTAGCATAGAAATCACACCTTTAATGGCTGGTTCATCCATAAATGAAACCAGATTACTTATTTCATGTTGAGAAATACAGAAACTGAGACAAAAAAAACACATAAAATCAATCTTAAGTAGGAATTAAATTTGGTGTAAGTTTATAATGGAATTTATAAATATTTCATACTTATCATTGTTTTCTTATTATCAGTTTAACATGAAGACATAATGTTTGCGTGGCTTTGGTAAACGGAGTAATGTTTCCAACAGGTGATTACATCATGATGTGGTGTAATAGTGTGGTGAGAACACTGGATACAGCTCATAAAGTTAACTAAGTTTGTCTCAAAGACTGAACTGTGACACAACGGTCAGCTTGCCTGTCTCAGATCAGGGTCGCTCCCTCTCTTTTGCTTCCAAATTCTGTGCATTTCAAGCTCCGTGAAATCTCCCTCCCTGTGTGTTTAAAGATGCCAGTGGGAAAGTATTTGGGGTGAGCTGAGGTCCAGGAAAAGGACACATGTTGATCTGGAAAAGAAAACAGCAGCACTGAACTTTTTAAACTCCACTGATTATGCAAACAAATCATCTGCTTGAATGAAGGTGGATTAAAAAAGTTCTGAAAAAAGCATGTCGGACCGGTTAATGAGAGCAGCAGATATGTCAGAAAGTGGACAATTACAATATTTATGGAGTGGGTTAAAGTATCTACTTCAACATTACTTCAATAACATTCTACAGACAGATTCAAACAAGTTTAGCTCTGAACAAAATACTTGATCCAAAATATACATCTCGGGTGCCTTTAAGTGACTTTATGCAAATTATGTGAAATATTTATGAATCTGGGCCAGGTTAAAAAACCTAAAACCTATATGAACGTGAAATCTGTTTTACACGTTTTCGCTTTTTTATATGAGAATAAGTTCATTCATGCAGTGATATGTGTGTTATGATAAAACATCATTACCTCAGTATAGAAACTATAGAAGTCATGGACAGTGACAATACTTTGGAATCATAGTCAAAATTCCTGATACAAAATTAAAACTAGCTTGTGCAAATACAAATACAAATCTTGGAAATGCAAGACCAAAAATTATGGAAGCTTCTGAGGAGAAGTGAATTGTGTGAAAAAAGTTAGAATTCCAATTTCAAGCACTTTTAAACAGTAGGCTATACATGAGAATTATCACACATAATGTGCACAATGTACATATTAAATATGATCTGCTAAAGGCAGATACCTCCTGTAATATTCAGAGTTTATATATTTTTTGTGGTATAAAATTGTGATAAAAACATCTGAATTGTTATATAAAAAGTCTAAATTATCTTTTTGCACTAAAGATCAACAGAAGGATACACTTTTATTACACTTTAAACATAGGCCTACCCTTCTATGATAATGATCAGTGACGTCTTGTAACCCGGGAATCACTGAGGCCAATGACTAAAGCGATGCATAACAAGATCAGTCAATATAAACTTATGTCAGTGCACATGACCAGTTTCATAAACATGAATGACTGCAGAGCTTTGGTCACACTGGGGTCCTGCCATCAGGGGGCTGCCCACTGCTGTGCCCGAGTGCAAAGTCAGTCAGACCTCATTAGTACCATTCGCCTGACTAAAGTACCTGAGCATGAATCCAAAGCTGTGCGATGAGCGCAGGGTTCATTACGGCTCAAAGCTTTTAACCTGAAGTCGCCTGTATCCTGGTTCAAAAGATCATATCCTCTTCCATTCAAAAAACAAGACATTGATTATTTGAAAATAGCTTTTCTTCTTTTGTGGCACAGGTAAATGAAAGTTGACGGCACATAAGAAAAGAAGAGCTGAAGCTTATTACTTGTAAAAGATGCTGTCTTCAAAATTGACTGATGGAATGATTTCAAGTAATAAATGAAATAATTAACATTATTGCAGTCTTTCAACTTCAATCGTTCATGTTTAATTCAGTGTTTTACTTGTGTTTTCTTTGTAAATACTTATTAAATTTACTAGACATTTCTGTGTGAAAATCCTATACCAAAAAATTTTCAGTGAGGATGGATGGATGGATGGAACATGACAAGTTCTATACCATTAAGCAGGTATAACTTACTTGAAAGGGCAATCAAGCACACATTAAAAAAAAAAAAAAAAACCCCGGAAAGGCAATGCTTTCCTGCTGTTATGCTAATGCGTCAGAGCGCTCGGTGAGAATTAAATGTGAATTAAATGAGGCTTTCTGGGTTTCTCCTCTATAAGGTATACAGGGGAGATTAAGGCACCGTGGCCATCAAGTGCTCTGCGGTTCTGACAAAACGCAGACTGACATAAGTACCCACACTCGCTCAAAATCCGATTAAATGTTACAGCCCAGACAGGGCAACGGGTACTGGAGTCCCTCTGTCCTTCTCTTAAATGACTCTCAATTTCTCCTGGGCCTCATCCATACAGACACATCCACACTAACATTTCCTCCTACCTGGACACGGTTCACTAAAATCAGAAACAGTTTGAGAGGTTTGTAATGTATTTGGCTGACACTGCTTTTTAAAATCTGCTGAAACAGAAATGTATATTTTATTCTCCAGTAATGATGCTTCTGTCCCAGCAGAATAACTAAAGTTTTAATGAATGCACTGACGCAGTCTATCTCTCAAATGGACCATTGACACTCTATCTACAAACTCAATTAGTAGTGTCAATGGTCCACTTGAGAGACAGGTGGCGTTAATGCACTTATTAGTCTCCAATTTGTCATAAAGCAAGAAGAAGAAGAAGCCTCACGTGCCTGCTGAGTTCTAACAGTTTGGACATTGCAAGAATCAGAGGTAAAAAATTATACAAATACTGTTCAGTTTCTTGCAAAGACAGATCGTTTTGTGTCTTTACACATCAATGTATCATCACGAGTCACAGGGTTTAATTTTGTTTTGTTTATGTTTTTTTATTTATTTTTTTATTGTATGTTTTAGCCGTGAGTCCCATCCACTTACAGTATAAGACTGATAGACTGCAACGGTTTGAGCTAAAAAAACCCAGTTTGTGATCTACTAAAGAAACAAAGTCACCTATCTTGAATATCCTGAGGGTAAGCAGGTAAACATCAAAATTTCATTTTTGGGTGAACTACCCCTTTAAATAAATGATTATTATGAAACAATATGTTGGTATATCATACAGATTCTAAACGGACACATAGAACTTTTCTGCACTGAAAACAAAACATTTAGTGTACAACAGTTTTCACTCAGAAATTGCTAGTAAATTTCACAATTGATTACAAAGAAATGGCAAGTAAAACATTGAATCAAATGTGATATTTTGAAGTGGAAAGACTGAAATATGTGATCTAGTGATCTAGATAAGAACTTTCTCAGTGAAAAAAAAAAAAACATGCTATAGCCACTTAACACATTAATACCTGTGTTTCTATGCTGTCTAAATTGTTATGTTGAGTTGCATAATATATTAAAAAAAATCAAAGTCACAGACTATCAGGAACATTTTGTCTTCAACGAGTAATTAAATTTGCATTCAGTCATGGACAAAAGTTATGCACAAAAGACTTGCATCAGGGAAGGCCTAAGCTGTCAGTGAAATTGTAAAAACTGGCCCGTAGAACAGTGAATAGCCTGGCTTGTTCCTGTTTTTGAGTCTGGAGAACAATAACTCCATGTAAAGAGGATTATAACAGCACCTGTTATGCAGCCAGCCAAATAGGAGGGACATCTGAATTTAATAGTCTCAGAAAAATTGTCTCTGCCGTCCCAGTCCTTTCTTCATCCAAACCTTCGGACACGTCGAATGGTGACAACCAATGGAGGGTTCAAGACTGAAGGCCAAAGAAAAACCTTAATCCCTGCTGTGACCAAACGCGGGTTGGCTGCCTGACATATCAAAGAACAGGTGGACCGAGACCAGGCGTACTAAAGGCTTTGTTCAATAGATGTGCGGGTTTTGTAGGGTTATGTTAAATGCCGAGTTAATATCAATTTAATGCTTGTCAGCAATTCTATATAGTTTTTCACCAATGCAAATCCTCTAAACACTTAGAAAGATACAGAAAAAAATAATGCTTTGGAAGAAATTGCCTACTATATCATCTGATTATTGGCAATATATGAAGAGTGTATGGAATGTTACTTTAATTTCAAAGAACTGAAATTCTACTTGTCCTGCTAGATCTAAAAAATATAAAGAACAAATGCACTTACAAAGCACAGAAATTGAAGACTTCCTGTTTGTCTAAGCCAATGTTTTAACTACTTAAAAATGAGTAAACACTTAACCACCTGCCAGATCCAACACCCAGTAAACTATCTCAAAAGAACCCTTCATGCATGTGTAATATATTTACTCAGCCCTTCTCTTAACTAGGCAATACTGATGCCAGATAATGCACATGTTAATCTATTTAGTATATTGTTGTGAAATAAGGGAACTGTGTAAAGAATCTAGACGGCACCGTAGCTGCTCCCCTCAACAGTGTCTGCACTTAAGTCGAGGTGTTCCGGAGGGGGATAATATCTTGGAAATGTGCATTTAATGGGTTTAATCAAATCCCACCAGCTGTTTTTAGCCTTTGCTAAAAGGGAAAAAAAATGTGCCAAGCTTCCACAGCTATTAGAAATTAGCGTCGGTCATCGAGACTAAGCCATGTTTCCAGCTAACCATCTGCTAGTCTGCAACAATAGAAGGATTTTCCTGAGCAAAGAAATATGGAGTTATAAAAAAAAAATTGACAATGGAAAAAGGCTTTGTTTTGTTAATTTGCCTCATCACTTTTGCTTTATAGGTGCATTTACAGAATGTGTTTGTGTATGTATGTGTGTGTGTGAGTGTGTGTCTAAAAGGTAAAATAGCTGTTAACAAGTAAGTTAGCAAACTTTAAAAAATATATACTTTAAAGGAGTTTTGTAAGGAGAGTAAATAACACCGTATTCACTTCTAAAAATGCTAAAAGCCCTGCTGTAGGAATAGAGGTGGTCTATAGTAATTATAATTAGCTTAATTTAAGTACAAAAGCAGCGTATAGGATGTCCCTAATTAGACTACCTAGGTAAACGTGTCTGTGTATGCATGTGTTTTGGAGCCCAAAAAAAAAAAAAAAATTGTGAAAGACAAATCTAACATTGTGGACATCCACACATACTGATCAAAATGATTCATAAAACATATGGATAGCTACGGTAAAAGGATACAGCCACAAGTGTAAATGAAAAATATGGAGTCCTTTGAGAAAGTTTGATATAGTTAAATCGGGCATGTATTTATAAATAAATAAATACATCTTACATTCAAGATAGGATAAATAAGAGGCATTAGAAGCTTGACTGCTTCAAAAAGAGTTTATGCTCAGAGGAGTAAAACCTCCACGCTATAAAGCGCGTTAAGAACACGTCTTTTGCAACACATCCAGTTTGCAGACTGAGAATAGAAGTTGAGAGTTTTAAACCGCGAGCGCTTGTATACGAGCATTTTCGCTCACTGTGCAGTAGCGTGTTGTTGTTGTTTAAACTATATTATTTTATTATTGTCACTTTTTTTTATAATATTAAGTTTGTCTTAATTAACTGACAGGAGCAACCCTAAAAATATGAACCTTTGTATCTCATCCGTTCACGCGCAGAACTTGCGTGTCCAGTCTCTCATATCACTTAAATACGAGTTTAAATGCACCTCTTACGCATGCGTTTCAAATCACACATGCACTTTTATTCAAACGGTTAAACTGGCAGAATAAGCCTCGTGGTCTATAGAAACAGAGACCGGTGTGTTTTTGTGTCAGAGATCTTTGTGAGGGTAAAAGAAAGCGAGGCGCGAGCAGCTGAGGGTGACATTCACGGTTCAAACGGGGCTGCACACGTCTCGCGAGCGTGTGTAAAGTGAGGCCCCGGCATACGTGAATGAAGACTTGCCCGTTTCAAACACGGGGGATATATCTAACACATCTGTCATGGCGATTCAACCACAAATCCATTTAAAGCTGTACTCCGTGACAGAGCCCAGATTGGATTTCAGTAGAAGGATACAGCATACAGCATAAATGATTATTAAATGGGGGTTTAATCGGGAGGATCTTGACAGCTAAAGGAACGGCATAAAACAGGATAAGAACTGTGCATATAATTCAGGCAATTCGCATATAGTCTGAGGGACATTGACCTATTATATTTATATTTTACACAAAAAATACAAAACATTTCAGACTCAATCAATTCTAGGCAAAAATGCATTAGGCCTATATTAAGACTATATTTTGGTCACTGGTTTGCATCCGAAAATAATGCTCACATAAAAATAAAAAATAAACAATTACGCTGTATTCACACACTGTGTGGTGAATTAAAAATACATTTGCAAACGAGTAGCCTATATATATAGCCTATATATATTTACGATACTAAATACGCATTAAATCTCGCTTGTGCTGTAAATAGATAAATATTTGTCAATATGCTAAATTTATGACCACATCTTCTTTGTTAAGCGGCGTGCCCTGGCCATTCAAATCTTATGAAGTCTAATCCGATCATAAATTGCTCTATCGGACCAATCAGGCACCTCCGAGGCATCATTCAGTGGGACTCAAGCGGAGGACTTTATTGAGTCTCATTGTTGTGGCTGTCAGTCCTCAAAGGACCCTTGCAGGGGCCTAGATATAAAGGACCCCTTCCCAAACGGAGACGTCCAGAAGTAAATCGCCTCTCGTTCAGTTCAGAGCTTGGCAGAAGAGACTTTTCTAATCCTAACAGGAGGAACCGTATCGTGTAATTTGCCATTAAAATAGCCGGGACAATGATGATCCCCAGTGTTATTGCACCACCTGCAATATATTCAGCATTTATGCGTCCTGCAGCATCGTTGCATTCGCCTTTCCCGGCTCACCCGAGCTTTCTGGTGGAGGACCTCCTGCGCTTCAACAGACCCAGGGGTTACCTGAACCAGGACGCGCACTCGCCATGCGCCTCTCCTCCTGCTTCACTTCACTCACCGGATCACTCCAGGCTATTGGACAGAGTCAGCCCCAGCATCACTGAGAAACATGGATCTAGCTCGCCCAAAACGTCATTGTCTTCCAAGGATCCAACTTACCTCAAGTTTGGGGTGAGTGCCATCTTGGCACCATCACCAAAGAAAGGTGAGTGTTTAAAATAAACCTAATATTTCCATTACTAATGAAAAATTATAAGTTAATACAGCACTAACTTCTGTTTGCGTTTCTGTTTTAGTCACATCTCCACAGTCCCTTTACGGCATGCATCCCAAAGGATTCTCAGTGCCTTATTTTGATGGTTCATTCTGCCCTTTCATTCGATCCTCTTACTTCCCTGGTGAGTATTCAGATTTAAATGCTTGTACAGTCCACTTAAGTGGTTTTAATTCAGCCAACACTACTGTGAGTAGGGTCTAGGGAGAGAGAGGCAAAATAATTTGAGTTTAGTTTAATCGATTGCCAACGTGAGGTTCTTCTCTTTAAGTCGTAAAATTACTAGCGCTTTTGGCGCAGGTCTCTCCCACAGTGAGGGGGCATTTCGGCCTGCTGACTGCCAACAATGCCGTCAGCACCATGACCAATCTGGTCAGCTCCCTCCGGGGCAAACCACCCACAACCCCGCCAAAGATAGACTTTTAACCAGCGACAGAGGGGCGTTTACCAGTCATGGGCTAATTTGCCCATTAGGAGCCATTGAGCGGTTTCAATATTCTCACAAGACCTCATAGTGTGATTGGTGTTTGTGGAAAGAGTTGCAAAAGAACAATATCAAGACCTGTGCGTTTGGAACGGAGAGCGAGGAATCAATCAAAAATAAATAAACACTGAAAATGTAGCTGCCAAGATCAGCTGACTCTGTGCCACACACACTTCGGTTTGGAAGTGCTTTACACATGCTACTTCTCACAAGGATATTTAAAATACGAGCTGTTGAGTCATTAAATGTCTACAGTCAATTCTTTCGCCAAATGATAATAGAGCACGACTCTTTTCACTGCGCGAGCTGAATCTACCTTAACATAACAACTTGAGCTCTCTCAACTGATTTTCGTGCCCCTTTAATGAAAATGATTTGAGGGCAAAAACGCGTTCCCCGGTCATCAGTATTCCTGCATGCAGTTGTGTTCAGTTTGAAAGTGTAAATCTCCTTTGTGGCAATAATATATGGCCTTAGCCGTCTGTCCGGAGTCTTTTCTCATCCAGTTCATTACTACACAATTACCGTTCACGGTATATTACCTCTTATGTCCTTCATTTGGAGGCTCTTAGAAAAGGATACTCCGCCTTTTTACCATACCAATGCAGCCTGGATCTGGCCCATGTGCTAATTAGTCACCTCGTGCCATTTCACTCAAAACATTTCAAGAGAGAAAAAAATAAATAATGATTATAATGAATTAAAGAGTTCTTTCTCCCTGATCATTCAGCACTCTAGACTGTCCCTGGGAAAAGCAACACCCAATTGCCCTTAGTAACGCGACGTTAACTTTTAGCCTCCGGGGCGAAAGACGAAATATAATTCTTTGAAACCATTGTGAATGAGTGCATGATTGCATTATTTACATTATTTACTTGTCTCTTGTAACAGCTCCTTCATCGGTTGTACCCATTCCTGGAACTTTCTCCTGGCCTCTTGCTGCGAGAGGCAAGCCCAGAAGAGGGATGCTCCGTCGGGCAGTGTTTTCTGATGTGCAACGCAAAGCTCTGGAGAAAATGTTCCAAAAGCAAAAATACATCAGCAAGCCAGATAGGAAAAAACTCGCAGGCAAACTCGGACTAAAAGATTCACAGGTGAATATAGCCTACTTTTTTTTTTTTTGGATGCATTTAAATGTCTGAAATAATTTAGATATTTTTGATTTATGTTATTGTTGATAGATGCAAAATTTTATTACTTCATTCTGCTTTATTAAGATTCAATAACTAACATTAAAAATCTTCAAACAGGTCAAAATCTGGTTCCAGAACCGGAGAATGAAATGGAGAAACTCCAAAGAGAGGGAGCTGCTGTCTGCAGGCGGATGCAGAGAACAAACCCTGCCAACCAAAACAAACCCTCACCCAGATCTCAGCGACGTGGGTAAAAAGTCTTCTGAGGATGAGGAGGATGAAGACGACGCTTGTGCTACATCACATTTCTGTCTCTCACCGGCACGCGAACTTTCAAACAGCACTGATTCCAGAATTTCATTTAAACACTCGGACTTTTTTGAATCAGAGGATGAAATAACAGTTTCATAAGCGACTTTAACAGCTGTATATTGTCTGTATTCAAGCACAAGTGTACGCCATAATAACCATTTTGTGTTTTGTATTGGCGTGTAATTTCACTTCTATGTTCGAACGAGTGTTTGTAGCAAATATTTTCCACATCACTTTATATTTACTTATTTGGAAATTCCTCGCAAAATGATTTTGCTGTGTCGCACAGCTTTTTGGGGGGGAACTGTACAGTATTTTGTACAAATATTTTTGTATGGATATTTTATACCAATAATTTTGAGTTTTAGATTCTTTATAAAAGTTTTAGGCGTATGAATAATTTATACGAGTCTCTTTGTGACACATTATATGTATATGTATATGTTGAAAATGTTTTGTATTGTTTGCAAATAAATTGTTCATTTCATCGTCTCTCTGTGGGGTGGTTGATTACAAATAATTAGGCCTATGAATAATTTGCGAAAGGTAAACCAATACCAAGAAATAATACCACCCAAATGAATAAGATAGCCTTCAAGCCCTTTGAACAGCCTGCTTCAAAATTTACAGTAAGATTTAATTATCGAATAGAATCTCTTAATATAGGAAATCTCTCTTTATAATTACAGTTTTGAAGTGGAAAAAAATCCTTTACTTCTGTAGATATATTGAGCTCAGTCAGTAGGCTAGGTCTAACATTTTAACGTCGTTAGTTTTAATACGCTCTCACCGCAGTCTCCGTTTCGAATATCCTGACCTGAAGAACTAAATAACTAACAAATAAATAGCAGAAACTAGAGACTAAACAGAATCAGAAAGTTTCTCTGGATTCAGAAAAAAAAGAAAGTTTTTGAATGAATAAATAGGAATCTCAATTTAAAAGTCGGAAACAAACAGACAGAACACATTAAATCACTGATCTGTTCTCTGTTATAGGTGTATTAAATCTTATTTAAATACGAAACGAATTTATACAAAATAATATGAATGAACTAAGGCATTAACATAACTTATTCCGTAAAAGGCGCGAAAACTCACGTAGGCACAGAGTCAGTTCACTGAATCAGTTCATTTAAATGAACCTTCCGATTCACTAAGACAAATCGAACTTTGCTAACCTTTTTATTACTTCTGCCCGCACTGTTTTGAAACTGCTTCGGCAGCATCTAAAATGTGTCATAAAACAGCAATTAAGGATTTCTTCATCAGTAGGCCTAGCCTAGGCTACTTGTTGCGAAATGTAGCTTGTCATTACTGAAATGCTTTTGTCCATACTAATAACTGAATAAATATTAGTAGCATGTAATGTTTTGTTAATGTTTTGTTAATCCCCAACAATTGAAAACATCTAAATATGGATTAGGCTAAATGGGAACGCGTCATACAAACCACAGCACGCACTTACGCTATGTTGCATAGTAGAATAAACTTGTGTTTCTTCAATGTTGCATAGTAGAATAAACTTGTGTTTCTTCAAAATGATCTTTTGAGGTATGGTCATTTACATTGTAGAGCAAAACGTGAATTTATAAATTCAAGTGACAACCACTGACCTTTTTGTCCCTATACTGTATTTGGATATTTCCGAGGGAAGACATGGCTAAGTAGTCTTGGCCTACAAAGGTCACTGATGTCACTTGACTGAGCTCCTATCAAATCAAAATATCTTAGCATTGTTTAATTTCGTTTATTTTTTGGGATGGGGGTGGAGGGTGGGGTTGTGGGGTGTTCCACTCTGAACCATATTCCACTTGTAGAATATATAACAAATAATTTTACATGGTTCGCCTGCATCATTTTTCCTTTTTTTTTTTTTTTTTGAACGTTCACAAGAACATTAGTTCGGTTGCAGGGGATGTTTAGAAGTTAAAACCGGAATTAATACCAGAGTAACTTACATAAGTGTAGCTATTTTTTTACCAATTTCAAAAGATAGCCTACACTCTCAGGTGCACCGGGAGAATCTCAATCAATTCGTCATAGTATACATCAGTGACATCCTCATCTACTCTTGGAGCCTGGCCGAACACCGCCAACATGTCCGAACTGTCCTAGCCCGGTAACGGCAATTCCAGCTCTTCCTCAAAACTGAGAAATGTACCTTCCACCAGTCCTCAGTTCACTTATTGGGATATGCCATTGCAGGGATCCACAGGGACGAGGAGAAGATCGAAGCCATCACTTCCTGACCACTAACATCCTCCCGAGGTGACCTGCCAAAGGATGGAAATGGGCAAGTTCCAGGATGGTTTCGGTCTTGGACCGGGGTACCACCAACAACTTCTCAACTTCTCCTCCCCCATCCCCCACCACTCATTCCGCTACCTATGTTGGGGTGGGGTTTCCCCTCGGCGATGCGGCCGAGTTCGGCTGCCTGCGCATGGGCTGGCACCACCCAGCTAACACAGTTACGTTGTGACGACGTAACTGGACCAGACCATATTCGTTGCAGCGACATCCCAAATAACGTTCCAGCGACGTAACTTTGTGATTCCCATATCCGTCGTGGCGACGTTATAGTGGAACGTCGCTGGAACGTGAGGAGTACGTCCCAGCGACCAAACTGGCACGTTATGAGAACGTTACTATAAAGTACCATATTGGTCGCAGCGACGTACCATATAACGTTCCAGTGACGTAACTTTGTGATTCCCATATCCGTCGTGGCGACGTTATAGTGGAACGTCGCTGGAACGTGATGAGTACGTCCCAACGACCAAACTGTCACGTTATGAGGACGTTCCTATAAAATACCATATTGGTCTCAGCGACGTACCACATAACATTCCAGTGACGTAACTTTGTGATTCCCATATCCGTCATGGCGACGTTATAGTGGAACGTCGCTGGAACGTGATGAGTATGTCCTGACGACCAAACTGGCACGTTATGAGGACGTGACATTACAGGATCATATTGGTAATTCATATTTTCACCTCACCATTACCTTGAAATACATAAAGAACTAATCAACTCAATCCATCTCTGGTGCAAAAATAAACCTTATGTAATCTAATTATAGGGGATTCATAGTTAATACATTATTTACATACACGCAATGCAAACAAATACAAAAACATTACATTCTAATATAAAATAGACAAAAACACACTGCATTCATTCACAAATCAATATTTATTCAGCACTACTTTGTACAAATACGAAGCCAAAACATTTTGAACATCGCACCTGTTCTTTAAACATGCAAAATGTTACTAAGTTATGAGCACAGAAAACTAAACACATCAATTCATAGATTACACAATATAAACAATAGAAAATGTTTGTCTTAAAGATGGGGAGATGGTTAATGACGTTATTAGTGAAAATTAAAAATAATTATCAGTAAACTTATTGATACAACATAATTTAGTGCAACAAAAAAATACATGATAAATAGATATGAAACAATTCAGCAGATACTGCACCGAGATACTGCACAAAGTAAAACTGTGAGCGTCATATATGAGGCTCCTGGTATAAATGTCTGATGGTGATGTGCTTTAATTACACGACATGCAGGAAAAAATTTAGGCTAATTCATGCGCACGATTTTCTATTTCATTCCCTCGATTTGCTAAAACGTGTACACTATTTATACATCAAGAGAACGAATTAGTAAATTGTGCATACGATTTAGCAAATCAATGAAATGTAAAAGTAATCGTGCACGTTTAGTACATAGAGGGAACGAATTAGTAAATCATGGACATGATTTCTTTCTTTTTCTTGCATGTCATGATCAGGGCTCTGTGCTCACTATCAGAGGATAAACCTAAACAATATAACAATTACCAAAGAACCATAATTTTTGAGCTTCTCAGAAGAAAAACATTCATAAAGCGTAAAGATATGAAAAATGAACAATATAGAGATTTCTAGCATCTCTCCTGTATTATTTGTCCCACCCGAAAAAACAAATTCTTTTAAGAAAATGAGCATATCGACTTTCTCAGAAGAATCTGTGATCTGTGATTACTGACTGTGGAGAAGACCCTTTCAGACAGTGCTGAGGAGGCAGGGTTAGGTGCTGGACAGCTGATAGAGAAGAGGAAGAGGGTGTTTCTTACCCCAGCAGCAGAAGACAGGCTCTTCTGAGGGAAGGACAGGAGGCTTGCAGTGTTGTGCTGTAGAACAAGGCTTCTTCTCAGCACCTGATCTTCTTCAGAAAAGAGTTCCTCTAGTGTAGAGTCAGACACTCAGACTTCTTGCAAACTGGAATCTTTTAATAACATTTAGCATATTATTGTAGCCATGTTCATTGTTTTTATTATAACACATGGCAAGCTTATGAGAAAATTGTTAAACGTGTTGTTCCTCCTCTTCTTCATCCTGGACCTGCACTGTCAACATCCTCTGAGCTGAAAGGGAGGTTCATCTTGTTAATGTTGCTCATGTATGTTCACAACCAGTCAAAAATCTGGAATATTTTCTTTATGGTTTTCAAGAGAAGTCTCTTCTACTCACCAAGGCTAGATTAATTTGATAAAAAAAATTTTTTTTAAAGTAATTGTAAAATAAATAAATAGAAAACAGAAAGAAAGAAATAACAGTTTTCATACTCTTTTTTGAATATACTTAAACATATTTATTGAAATAATTATGAGGCAAAGCTGAATTTTTCAGTATCTTTACTCCAGTCTGCAGTGTCACATGATCTTTTTCATATACTGATTTGCTGATCGGGAAACATTGCTGATTATCACAAATCAGTGCATTTACATGCACCCAATCGCATTATTGCCGCTAAGATCAAAGTGTACATCTGCTCATGACATACATGATGTAAATCACATCTGCAGTTAGCTTACTACGGTTGTTAGTTCCACTGAACTCTATTGGTAAAGAAGGAACTTGTGACCAAAGTTGGTTTTAGGGAAACGCACCCCATATTAGAAATGATGGGGAAGAAAACTTAGCATTTCTGGAAAGTTGAATTTTTTCTTCATTATTATTTTATAAAACACAAAGTTCAAAACATTGAAAAAAAGGTAATCTTTTGTAAAATTACAAAAGTCTTCTCTACCACTGGTTTTCAATTTTATGCATTCTTGCTATTAGCCAACCACCCCCAAATAAAATAAATAAATAAAATAAATAATAAATAAATATAACTGTAGTGTAGACAAAATGTTTGGGCAGCACAACGGTTTCCAACACTGATAATAATCAGAAAAATGTATTGAGCAGTAAATCATCATATTAGAATGATTTCTGAAGATCATGTGACACTGAAGACTGGAGTAATTAATGCTGAAAATATAGCTGTGCATTATAGAAATAAATTAAACTTTTAAAATATATTTAAAACTTTTGACCAGTTGTGTACATTGCCACATTTAAATGAAAACTCAACTTGTAATAAACAAAGCACACATTCTCAAAGAACTTACATTCTGGTGATAACTTCCTTCCCTAACTGCTGTCAGTTCCCTTCAGTCATTCCCAGACCTCCTTGTTTTTAATCTTTCCCTCAAATCTACAGAAACAAACATCATTTTACAGACAATTTGGATAAGTCACGAATTGCAATAGTTATATATATATAATTTAGCATTGTGATTATATATATATATATATATATATATATATATATATATATATATATATATATATATATATTGAATCGACACACAAGTATCGGGATAGTATTGAATTGGCAGATTAGCGTATCATTCCAGCCCTAGTTACTACAGTCAAAACAATGAAACTCTCTTCAAGAGCGCACAATAACTGATATTTAAAACTGTTAAAAGAAAAGGCTCAAAATATTGCACACATATAATACACAACAATATCTCTTCTTTTGGTGTTTTGAACATTTCTGTGAGTAATGCTACACGCTGTGACTCTGTGTTGCTTCAAGTGCATCATTCTGTGCACTGGTTGTATTTACGTGCTGCACGCTGTATAGGAGCCATTCCCTTTCGTATTATAATACATTAGAACAATGATAGATTCTTGTTCTGTCCCATCTACCACATGTTGCTGCCTTCATTACTGTGCTATACATTTAAAAGAAATGTATTTTACACACACATACATTATACACACACACACACACACATATATATATATATATATATATATATATATATATGTATATATATATATATATAGACGGTTTCAACGGCAACAACATAAACAAACGTTACTGCGCATGCGCGCTTTTGTGGACCTAACCTAACCGGTAGACTTCCAAATAGAATCAATAACAACAGCCAAGTCCCTCTAGAGTAGATATTTTTTGATAACAAACAAAATATGTTTGCTGCGTGGATCAGGCGGACTTAATGAAAATGCAAATTCATCCTTTGCCAGCAGGAGATGTTTTAAAGCATAGACATAAAGTGCGAGAAATAGAGGTTTCCCCAGTAACAGCTGTAAACAAAGCAGAGCTACGCTCACACGCTGCTTTATCAGGAATATAACATGCAAGTCTTCCTTCAGAAATACAGCGATATAAAAACACCTGTGCCTCGTTTTGATATTTAAACATAAATGTTAGGAATTATTAAACGTGCAGTACGTAACGTTACTCATGTTTATTCAACGAAGCCTTTTTGAAAATCGATCAGTTTTAAAATTGTGGCGAGTCTCCAAAAATAAATAAATGTATGGGAAACATCCCGCAGCACAACCACCTGAGCCCAACTTCAGTCTACTCATCAGTTTGAGACCAAAAGTTTGGACACACCTTCTCATTCAAAGAGTTTCCTTTATTTTCATACTATGAAAATTGTAGATTCACACTGAAGGCATCAAAACTATGAATTAACACATGTGGAATTATATATGGAATTATATACATAACAAAAAAGTGTGAAACAACTGAAAATATGTCATATTGTAGGTTCTTCAAAGTAGCCACCTTTTGCTTTGATTACTGCTTTGCACACTCTTGGCATTCTCTTGATGAGCTTCAAGAAGTAGTCACCTGAAATGGTCTTCCAACAGTCTTGAAGGAGTTCCCCGAGAGATGCTTAGCACTTGTTGGTCCTTTTGCCTTCTGTCTGTGGTCCAGCTCACCCCTAAACCATCTCGATTGGGTTCAGGTCCGGTGACTGTGGGGGCCAGGTCATCTGGCGCAGCACCCCATCACTCTCCTTCTTGGTGAAATAGCCCTTGATGCCTTCAGTGTGAATCTACAATTTTTATAGTCATAAAAATAAAGAAAACTCTTTGAATGAGAAGGTGTGTCCAAACTTTTGGTCTTTACTGTAAAATATATATTTTACAGTTTTTATTTATTATATATATATATATATATATATATATATATATATATATATATATATATATATATATATATATATATATATATATATATATATATATATATATATATATATATATATATATATATATATATATATATATATATATATATATATATATATATATATATATATAATTATTTTAACATGCTTGATTATTTTTTTTGTATATTTCCCAAAGAATATGCTGTTCAAATGGTATCTTAATAATACATCTAGTGCAATAATATTAAAAGTTATCTGAAGACCAGCTGACCACGTCGCTACAACGTCCCCAATGGGACTAACTAGCGACGTCTTTTGAGTACGTGCCCACGACGTTTCTGGGAAGTTAGCCAAGATTTTAAAAAAATGGAACTTTACCACGACGTCCTCACAACGTTGCCATAAAGTAATGTCGCGCTGACCAAAAGACGACTAACTGGCAACGTCCTCACAACGTTCTGTGTTTGCTGGGCATGGGCTTGAACTCCCATTCGTGGGACTGCTGGGCGGCGCAGACAGGGGAGAGGCCGAGCCTTGCCAGGATCTCTCGCTTGACTTCGGCATAGTCGTCAGCGACCGTCAAGGGGAGCGAAAAGTAAGCCCTTTGTGCTTCGCCGTTGAGGAGGGGTACCAGCGCACGTGCCCATTCCTCCTCGGGCCATTCCTCACGGTGGGCGGTGTTCTTGAAGACCTGTAGGAAAGCCTCCACATCGTCATCGGCTGTCATCTTTGGTAACAGGCGGGTGGCTTGTGCCCGAGGTTCAGGTGGCGGAACGTGCTGGGCTACGGAGGCCCGGACGGTGGTGAGTTCATCCTCTGTCCTGCCCAGGTGAGTGGCAAGGTGTTCCACTATTTGCTGCTGGCGGATACTCACTTCCGCGAAGCGTTGCAAGACTTCTTCCATCGCGGGGACACGCACAAGCCGACTTCCGTGGTGCTGGGGCCACAAACAAGGAAAGAAGGGAAAAAAAAGTTAGGGGTTGGGGCGGTGAACTTGTCGGTGATCCTTCCCTAAATTGCCTGCATTCTCCACCACTGTCACGGGGTGAAGAATCACTCGACAAGGTTTCGTGAATATAAAGCCCCGGAGGGTGGATTTATTCAAGGTGCAAAGATTAGACTAATGTTTCATTCGGCTCAAGATCGTCTTGTGAGTGCAGCGTGTGCTGCTTAAAAGTGCGCTGACTGATGGGGTGCAGCTGTGACCAATCAGCCGGCGGTGAGGACGTGCAATAGTTCTGCGTTGATTGCCAGGGCAACGCTGATTCCTCCGAAGACGCTCGTCACATATATATAATTAGTAACAGTGTTATGTTGGCCATTTACATTTACATTATTCAAACAGATGTCTTTTAGTTTCAAATTACATTTTTCCTGAGAAATATCTCTGTATCAGACTGCTTCTATTTGAAATATCCAAAAGCACCTGTTTACACGCAAGCAGTCCTCAAAATCTGTCTGGACATGTCAGGAATAAATGGAAATGTATTAATTTTCCGCAGAGCGGGACCTGATAAAGACGAAAGGAGGAGTAGCTTGGGTCATGGTATCCACCCCCTGTGCACTTTCCTGATCGCGACAGTAACTTCTCACATTTTGTGGCTGAAAAATCATGCATTCTGCACAAGCAGATGCTTGAAACGTATGAATATTTTTAAATCTAACAAAAGTGAATTTTAATATACAATTCTTCTACATTTACCTTGAAAGCATTGTGTCTTCTTCTATGTAACTTAATACAAATTATTCTTTTATTTATAGGTATATAAGCATTTAAGGAGATATCCAGAATGGCAGAATCTAATGAGCCAGCGTCCTTCATGGACTTGGCTATTGTCATGAAGTATTTAGACCCAAAAATTAAATTATCAGAAGCTCAAATCCGGGTTTCAGAGCTCAAAAAATTTGTTTCTGACACATCGTCTATCACACTTCGTCTATCATTATTATTCGCAGATGAGAATTCACTTGCTCATGGTTTGAGCTTACATGGCACTGCAAAGGAACAAATTGCTGCTATTGACTACAAGAAATCTCATCCATCATTGAAAAATGTTAACTATTGAATGAATCTGTTTATACATCTCCTCATCGAATTGTAAATGAATTGCTCGAAGCTAAAAAAGGAAATCTAGATTATCGGAAAGCTGTAGAATCACGCAATGATTGTGACATCTCAGCATTATCCCAAGATGCTCATACAATGTTTCTGATGAAGAGGCTCTTCAAGCTTTCCACAATGCCATTCAATATCTAAAAGGGGAGCAACGTACATCAGCTCAGTTCATAAAGTGTGACAGCCGTGAGCTCACAGAGATCATCTGATGTGTAAACCGATATTTCATAGAAGAAAGCATAGATTTAATCGGCCTTGAAATAGTTAAAAACGTGATGGATAGTATTTATCAAGGCACAGAGCCTCCAAAACCAGAGGGGTATATTTTTTCATGGGATGTACACTTGCTGTCTAAAGTTGATTGCATCAGGTATTACTATTTACAGAGAAATATAATATTTGGAAAGAAGAGTGATGATTACATAATTCCAGAGTGGGAGAGAATGGGGCAAAACTGTTATCTATGGTACATTTTTCGTGCACGGGGTAAATACAGCGGGAAGGATTTTTATGCTGTACAATTAAAAAAGACTACTACAATCGGGGGTATTGTTCATGAATTTAAAGGTGATTTCAGAGCCAGCGAAGATCCTGACCTTCTGAAACAATTTCCAGATGGCAAAATAAATGGAAACTGTACTAGTGAATTCCAGGGAACATCTGCATATAGCTGGAGCAGAGATGGCGAACCTCTTGCGCACCCATACTTCATTGTGGCTCAACTCTACTGGCCTCTTATTCCACTCAATTCAAACTACAAGCTGGAACAAATCACAGATAATGTTGCCCTAAGCGTACTTTATGATGAGATACCTGCTCTAGAGGAAAAAACAAGAACCGATTTTAAGACATACACTTTTTGAACAAACCAGAGAATGTTGTTAATAACTTCCCAGAACTGAAAGATTATTCTGAGGGTCAGATGTTCTCTGATGATTACTTGCGTCCTTCAACAGAACCCCTTAAGACTGATGGTTTTACTTATGAGTGGTCAAGAGAAGAACGTGAGAGCACACACCAAGACTTCACCTTAATATTCAGAGCGAGGCCAACCTGTGAAAGAGTTCCTCAGGTCATTACAGAGGAAATGAGAATAAGATTGGATTACTGGCAGTATATCAAAGAGTTTGTCTTCTTTGGTGGGTCACGCTGTGAAGGAGCAGTAATTGCCCCGGACCCGGCCTGGATTGATCAGGCACACAGGAATGGGGTCGCAATATTTGGCACTGTTTTTTTGCCACCTTTGACCAATGGGGGAGTTGTGAAAGACCTGTAAGAACTGGCAAAACTGGAGAACCTACAGAAACTAGTGGACATTGCCCACCGATTAAACTTCGAAGGGTGGTTTCTGAATACCGAAAGCTACGATGGCTATAGAGAACCTCTCTTAAATACGCTGAAACTCACAATTCAGAAAATGGATCTCAGGGGTAAACAAATGATCTGGTATTTACCCAACTGTGAGCAAACCAAAAATTTTGACCCAGAATTAAAAGGAGTAAGGATGACGTGTGATGACAAAATCAATAACACAGCTTTTGCCTTTTTGGAAGAGGGAAAAAGTTGCATTTGAATTTTGAATTGGTTAACCAAATGTTTTCTAATCCTCGGAATTACCTCATGTTTGTTGATGAACCCTACTGGGTAAACACACTTAAACACAGACGGTATTTAGTCGACCCTATCAGATTTCCATATGCGCAGAAGTGTCTTTGGCAGTTCTTTCTAGGTGAAAATGGTCTGGAAAGAAACCCAACAGATACATATCGCTGGTATGGAATTGCTAAATATGCAAAACAAAGAAAATGATTAAGTAAAGATTTAACTATGCATTTTCTCAAGCTGGAATTCAAGCTGTCCAAGAGATTTTGATTTCATCACCTTAAACATCAACATTAGAGTTCAAACCAGCCATAACTGAAGCTGCATCTTATTTCTGTTTCACACTTTATGAAATACAGTACATTAAACAGCTTTCTATACCCTTAGCTTACAATGCACACCACTTCATTGTTGGAAATTGAATATG
Organism: Carassius gibelio; assembly: GCF_023724105.1. Classification (NCBI taxonomy): domain Eukaryota; kingdom Metazoa; phylum Chordata; class Actinopteri; order Cypriniformes; family Cyprinidae; genus Carassius; species Carassius gibelio. The sequence goes on from NC_068402.1 coordinate 7,045,665, forward strand.
TATCTGAGATTGTTCATCTTTTTCTGTTCTTTATTAGAATGATTTTAAAGCTCATTTAAACTCTTGTAAATACAGGTAATGCATATACATTATTCTGTGTTGTTTATTTGTTCTATTGTATCTTTAAAAAAAGTAGTATGAAAATGCATCACATCAATCCTTGTGAAAAAAACACCTAAATGTTCATTTTATTCTGTGCTTAGGATTAGTTTTCTTCCTTTCATATAAACAGGAAAGTCATATTTTAGCCAACAGCCAAATGGGTTGCTTTAAATAGTTAAATTGTTGCTTTAATTGTATTTTTTGTTTATGATTGAATGGAAAATGTTGATTGAAGATAATTTTTTGTATAATGTTTATCATTGTTCTGCTTGTATGAAGTCATGAAAATATACTAATAAACAATTAATAAATAATTATTAAGTTTATTGAATTGCAAATAATTTAAAACTGGTAAGGTGATCAGTAAATCTTTATGGGCTGCCCGTGTTTCACAGACTGTTAAGATGAAAAAGACACTGTACACAAAATATTCCATATTTCCAAGCACTGTTATAAACGGCTAGAAAAGATTATTCATCAAAATGCAGCCTGCAGGGTAGTCAAATATTTACACTGATATATTACAGCCAGAAACGATGTACACATTCAGTGACATGAAATCCATTCAGTTATAGCCCTCCCGTATCACATACAACAGTTGTGCTTGAAATGACTTCATCATCATCATAATCATAATCCATCAAAGAAAATTAATATTAGGCACATATCCTATAATTATTCACAAATTATATACACAGTGTACACACAACATATTGGCAGTGCTGACAGCATTACAGAGCTACGATATTTGGCTTCCATTGAAATCCACGATGATGTTGCATAGGAGCGATGACTGACAGGAATCATACTCTGGGGTGAAATGGAAGCAGCGGTGTAACTAACCCCTGCAGCGCCATACCAACAGCATTTGACAACATAAAGAAGATGAAAACACTGAAGAGCCCCATAGATAATGCTTTCCCATGCAAGGAAACTCACTGTCCATTCAAATAATATTTCTAAGATAAAATCTTATGTACAAATCCTCCAGAAGCATCCTTGCATTACAAAGCAGCAAATACAGTATATTATTAATCCAATGACTATGGGGACATATGCTATTCTTTCACATTGAATGCAAGATATGTACACGAATAAAGGCCAAAATGGTCAATGAGGTATACTCATGCACCAAATTATGAACAAATTGCCACTGTGCTTTTGCCAAGATGTGTTGAGACGGTCTTAAAGCACCAAGCAAAGCCTTACAGCTGAACCCCTCAAGATGATCTGTGCCAGTAGTGATCGTATGTATTTCACATATAAAAAAAGCATCATTTTTCTCATTCATGTTTGAAAATAAAAAATGTCCCTTTAACTGTGTAACATCTTTACTTAAGAAAATGTGAATTTTCAAACAGATGGAGGTTACAGTCGAAGTTATCCACTTCCTCTTTTCTAAACCACACATTTTGCACCTCTGATATGATATGATGACTGTGAGGCTGTTTTATTTTAGGCAATTTCAGGACTAGCATACAGCCCTGCAGTTAATAAAATCAGCATTTAGTTTAGAACTATAAAACATAGTGTCGTTTTTTCTTTACAAAATGGAGTAAGGCACCAGAGTCTATTCAGCACCAAAAACAGAGCGCAATCGAGCGTAAAAAACAGATAGAGAGGCTTTGTGCTACAGTAGAACACTGGAACATGCGGTCAGCAGTTAAGGAATGGGTGGTAACAAAAACAATAAAATAAAAATGCAGAAAGGCAAACAAAAGCACGTCCCAGATGGCAAACGAGGTAATTTTTCCAATCATCACAATAAATAAATCCATAATCATAAGTGTAGCACCATGCTTTTCAATCCGTGTCCTTATCATGTAAAACATGAAACGATGGTCAGCATCCGATCAAACCGGTTTCGTAAAGTCATGAGCAAGTCCATCATTACAGGGAAAGTCAATGTTCTTTTGAGTGATGCCAACCAAGATGTTGGTCTCGGTTTAGGATGTAATTCCGCCGTTTCACCAGTAGAGGGTAAGACAAACGTGCATTGCATTGTGTGCGAAAGTTTCTCCGACAGTTAAGGTGCGGTCACATTTACCGAAGTTTGGCGAAGTTTTGTATGTGAAATCCATGTAATCGGAAATTGCGCGTGATGATGGAAAATCTATCTACGCAGGTTTCGCAGCAGATTCAGGTTGTTCACTCTGATTCACCGTTTGGTTTGAAAGTGACTTGTGTGAGCTCTATTTCACACACCGCTACATTTTTGACGCCAGACAGTGAACCCTTTTTGTCCATAAAATTTAGCTAATGTGACCGCACTTCTACTTTTGAGGTAAAAATAGGGACAAAGCACTTTCTTCTGATTTTGTTGTTGTAAAATAAAAATAAAAATCACACTGAAGTACCGTTGGGTTTTGGCGCATATATATTTCTCTCTCTATATATATATTTGTATATATGAAGTGGGTTACCAGCACCCATAGAAGTGATGTAATGACTTGATTAGAGTCGAGGAGTTAAATGGCATAACGGATCAGGCTGGATCATAGCGTGGACTCCAGCGAAGAGTCCAGGATGTCGTCATGATGACTGTTACTATTGGAGTCGCTGTCGTAGCTCTGCGGGCTGGAGCAGCTGGCCGCCTCTTTCAGACGCAGGAGCATGTTCATCTGTTCACACAACACGCAAAAACAACAGTCAGGCCTGATGACATAACACCTTTAAAAAGAAGCCTATTTGAAGGATAAACAGCTGACTAAATCTAGAACATACTCATTGGTTTTACCAATTTTATTAATTTTTATTTATTTTTTTTACCTGTAGAGGTGCATTAAGAATTTATGTTTTTTTATGTTTATCTAAAATATTCATTGTATAAATACACTTTTATGTGAAATTTTGGTGTTTGCATTTTTTTTTTTTTTTTACAACTTCTTGTCACATTTCTGGTGCATGCAAAGTCTCCAAAATCCAGAAATGTCATCATTTGTGAATTTTTTGTCATAAAAAAATGTGATGTAACTGATCATTTTCATTATTTTAAATAAGTGAAATAAAACAATAATAATATTAAAATGGAAATAAAATGAAATATAAATAATTAGATGAAAATAAAAACGTAAAAAAACAAAACTTAAAAATGTTGCCTTGGCAATTAACTGCAATAATTATGTTTTTAATTATTATTTTCAGTTCAATTAAGCACTTAAGTACTAAGTTACATTCATTAGGTCATATGATCGCAACATGGCATGGTAGAATACAACTTTTTTCAACACCCCCAATAAGATTAGAGTATTCATCTTACAAAAAAATCACATAAATTATTGTGTGTGAATTATTTTCAACAGCCATTGCTTATATTATGATTTAATTGAGCAACTTTTCCAAGACCAATTTTCTATTTTATTATGGTTTGGGAGTAGGAAAATGTGTGTAAAAATTGTGTAAAAATTCAAACTGCTGATGCTGACCCAAAATCAGATGAGAAGCTGTATCTCAATAGCAGCAAAAAAAACAGCAAAATCAAACATGCTATGCCTCACAAGCACCACTTTGAGGACAGAGTCATCTACAGGTTGGAAAAGTTTTGTCAGAAAATCATAAACTGTAAAAATAAACACTAAACTAATGCTTCTATCTGTGTGTGTTTCTCACCAGTGGGTCGGCATCACTGTCACTCTGAGTACTCTGTTTGTTAAGGCCCTCTCTGGAGGCGGAGTATCCATCGAAGCCCACATCCTCTGGGCGGAGCTGCAGCAGAGCTGGCCAATCAGGGTGCTGATGAGAGGCTGCCCATGGAAAAGTCTCCAGAACCCACAGTGCAGGATCCTCCCATGCAGCTCTGCGACCGTACAGCTTAACAAACACAAACAAACGGACAAGCGATAAATTGTTTGTTTCTATAAATTGTTGCAAGAAAACTACTTTGTGCGAGGTCACTTTTACAGTGAAATCTAATTTAAAAAAAGAAAAGAAAAAGGTTGATTTTACTATAAAAGGGGGCAAATGTTACCTGTAAGCCTTCTCTCACAGCCTCCAGCATGTAGGGGATGATGGAGTAGTTCCACAGGTCGGTGAACCACACGCGAGAACCGTCCACATCCATCGGACATGACAGGAACAAACGTGGACCTGGATGAGGAGACATGAGACTCACATTTAACTCTTGCAGAGCGAATAAGTGGCACTGGGATTGGTCTGTTAATATTTGGTTTGTATGGTGGGTTGTCTCCGTACCAATGGTCACATCCGAGGAGCTGTGGGCCTCCAGGAAGCGGTTGAGGTGGTGCCAGACCTGAGGGATCCAGTCTATGATCTTCACCAGCTCCGGGTTACGTGCTCGGCTGCCGATCTCTGTCTCGATCAGCTTCCTCCTCAGAAACCGGCCCAGGAAACCTTTTACTGGCTCCATGTGGTTAGCACACAGCACCCATCTGGGACAGAAATCACATTTCATAGAAAAACATACAACACAACACATAGGTTCCCTTTGTGTTTGTGTGTGCATAGCAGTAAAGGCCAAGGTATTGTTTTAGGGCTAATTCAAGACAAACCTGAAGTTATGATGAAGTTGCAGGTTTGGAGCAGAAGATGTCGCCTGACTCATCGTGCCGATTATATACGGGCTGCAAATACAGAGAGACCAAATATTATTGTTAGTGTCTATTTACAATAAGTTCAAATAGCTCTCCTTGTTGGCAAAGGCTAAGAAAAGCAGTCGTCACTGAAACATTATCCTTCAAAAATGATAATATTTCTTAGAAAGAAATATTTCTTATTGTTATCAAAGTGGAAAAAAGTTGTGCTGCCTAATTTTTTTTCTTTTGGTGGAAAAGCAAAAGAAAAGCAATTAATTGAAATAGAAATCTTTTGTAACATTATAAATGTCTTTGCTGCCACTTTAATGTCTCTACTGTACAAATATGTTAATTTTTAACATTTGAACATGTATTTAATAAAATATATAGAAGGCCGACTCACCAGCGTTGGTATTTGCAGTTCAGCAAGCCGTTGAAGATCTCTCCCAGTGAGCTGATGTGATGAAGGTTGTCCAGAATGAGCACCAGAGGGGCTTCAGTGTCCTGTCCGTCAGCGCTGCACTGCTCCACTATATTAGCCAAGTACTGACGCAGCTCCTAGCGAACAAAAATACACAGCTTTACTTTCTAATGAACAAGGATTTCTAGACTTCAGGTCATATCTTGTTAGCTAGTCATTTTTATTTTACGTTTTGGAGATAAAAGTTCCAAAAAGTATATTTGTAGCAATAGCCAATAATTAGGGGTGTAACGATTGACTCGTTTTCTCGATGCATCGATTACAAACCCTGACGATTCATATGCATCAATCTTGAAAAATGATTTTTGAATCATGAATCGCCGATCTCGGACAGTAATCGGTTCAAAACGCTAAGAATCAAATGAAATCGCGATTTCCATATCGATTCAGTTTCAAAATACATACACATTAAATTACTACATGCACAAATTAATGGAAATTAATCTTTCTAAATTTGCAGAAATCGTTCTTGAATCGAATCGAAAGCCAATGAATCGTGAATCGAATCGAATCGCTGCCTTCCCAAAGATTCACAGCCCTACCAATAATACATTGTAGGGGTCAAAATGATCGATTTTCTTTTATACCAAAAATCATTAGGATAGTAAAGAAATTTTGTACATTTACTATCATAAATATACCAAACTTTGATTTTTTATTAGCACTCTGCATTGCTAAGGACTTCATTTAGACAAATTTAAAGGGGATATTCTCTGTATTTAGATTTTTTGCAGATTTTTAAAAAGTCAAATAGAAAGCTTCTTTATTCAGCCTTCAGATAATGCATAAATCTCAATTTCAGAAAATTGACCCCATGACTGGTTTTGTGGTCCAGGATCACGAATGAATTTTCCTTGCTCTTTTGACATAGGTGTTATCTAAACTAGAGTTTAAATGATGTACTGTAGAAATGATACAAACAACTCTGCTCACAAACCAAGGAAAAGAGGGCGATTCTCACCTTGCTGGATTTATGGTCGACGTTGAAGGTGACGATGTTGCTCTCATTGGGCAGTCTGCCCTCTCGCAGCGCCAGATGCTCTGCCAGTCTGTGGGCCAGATAGGATTTCCCAGTGCCGCTGGGGCCTGAAAGGATGATCCTGCGATGTTCCTGGAGCAAAGACACATAGCGCTGGAGCATGGGTTTGGGGATCAGCGTCTCGAAGACCAGAGAATCCTCCGACTGAGAGTTCACATCTGAAACGGGAGCAACACTCACAGGGTTAAAAACAACAGCAATACCAAACAAATAATGAGAATGGAGAAAACTTTGCTTTGTGTGAACCTTTCAGCGAGATGTTGATGGTGTCATTCTCTCCCACGAGGTATCCACAGGGCAGGAGTTCAGGTGTGTCTGCTCCTCCGGACCGGATCACGTCTCCAATACGATATCCCTCCACACTGTCTGAACCCAGACCCAGATGACTGACCGGATCTACATGTCTGATATACTCCTACAGAGAGACCATCAGATCATCAATCCAACAGATATCCACTCGTCTTCATCAAATAATCAGGACGGCTGCCTTATGTTAGATATAAAACATCAACAAATAATTTCGATGTGTCTGGCTAAATCACACAAATCTGCAATTATTTTAGTTTTTAATATTTTCAAAACAATTAAGGATATTTCCTACATTATAAGAAATTACCGCTAGCAATTCAAATTCATTTTTTCTTTCTTTCTAGAGACTTCGCAACAGATTATGAACACATGAAATACTTTTAATGAACCACTGTCTGTCTGATGCTTCTGAATGTAAACCATTCATCATCAACAAATGGTTACAGCAATGTATATGAATTATTTTACCTTAAACAAGCGGCGCACGACCCCATCCAGAACGTCCCACTTGGTTTTTCCACTGACACCAATGCAGCCAATCAGATAGTCTCGAGTCCTGCAGTCCTGTGGGAGACGGAAGACACATCATTAAAACAAGACTCTCTCAAATGGAGCACAATTAAAGCTGCAGTAGGTAACTTTTGTAAAAATGTATTTTTTACATATTTGTTAAACCTGTCATTATGTCCTGACAGTAGAATGTGAGACAGATAATCTGTGAAAAAAATCAAGCTCCTCTGGCTCCTCCCAGTGGTCCTATTGCCATTTGCAGAAAATCCATCGCTCCCGGTAAGAAAACAAACAATCAGAGCTGCGGTCCGTAACTTTGTTTGTGTTCAAAATGTAGAAAAATGTATATAATAAGCGAGTACACCATGTATCCATTTTCCAAACCGTGTTTTTAGCTTGTCCTGAATCACTAGGGTGCACCTATAATAAGTGTTTATATTCGGACTATTTTAGATTGCTTCGGAGGTACCGCGGCGGAGTAACCCAGTACCTTTGTGATTCTTCATAGACATAAACAGAGAGAAGTAGTTCCGGCTACGATGTTCTTCCGCAAGATGCAAGCAGTTCTGTTTATTAACCACTAGAGCGTCAAAAGTTACCTACCGCAGCTTTAAAAATCCTCCTGCAAAAAAAGGAGAGAGAACTGACCTCTTTCCATGTGACGTCCTCTTGAAGACTGACAACTATTTTCACATGTCTGCTCTCTTTACGAGAGCTTCCGTCTCCACCAGAGTCATCCAACAACATGTCTAAAAGAAGACGGACTAGATCTGTAATGTGCTTTCATGATTGTTTCTTGCATAAAGCGTCAAAACAAAAAAAGACATGTATGCTCATACCGAAGCTGGTGGACTCTGTGAGGTTGAGGCTGTGTTGAGACAGGCCAGGTGTGGGGGTCGGGTTCGGGTTATAGATGGACACTTGAGAGGACGCCCTGCTCCCACTGGCTTGGCTTTCCAACTTAAGACGGTCATTTTCCACCTTTAACTTCTCGATCTCCACCTATCAGACCACCCACATATTGATAAAATATATAACTTCTCTCTTTTCTACTCAAAAATAGCAAAAAACACTTTGCAAAAGAAAGCATTTTGGCTAATTGTTCCAATAAATATAATTCGTGGGACTGCAAGAAGGTAATTGAAGGTCAGTCTCACACCTGCATGCGGTTCATAGCCTCCCGCAGCTGGTCCAGCTGGTGGGCGGAGCTTAGGGCTTCCAATCGAATGTCCGTCAACTTCATCTCCTTTTCTCGTAGCTCGCTGCGCAGCTGCATCACAGTCTCCGCCTCCCCATCCAGACAGTCGGACAGCCTACATGTGGAAGAGCACAAAGAGCACTTATCAGTCCTACTAAATCCAAATCTCCCAGTAATATCAGTCTTTAAGTGTTTATTTAGTATTACTGGCATTTTTATATTTGACTTATTTAAATTAGCTGCTGAGACAGCATTTGTAATTTCCTTTAAAGGTTTAAATCTCATCTTTATATTTAATTTCGGACTTACTTTAATTAAGAAAAATGTTTTTAATAGTTAAGTTAGTTAATAATCCTGTTCCATTATGAGGACCAGAGTTGTTATATAACACGAACACACTCACATTGAGCTGGAGTGTGTGTTGCGGAGCCGCAGAGCCGAGGTGCTGGTGCCGTTGTGAGGGAGTTTGGGAGAGGAAGGGAGAGAGGAATCTGTCATCTCCTCAATGTCTGAGTGGGACGAAGCTGATTTGGGTGATTTCTTCTTACTGAAGGCTTGTTTGAAGGAGCTCCGCAGCTGCAACGACAACAGAGAGAAGATCATGAAGCTGAGAGTGTCTTAAAATGATGAGACAGAACTTAAATACGTGTAAGAGAAAAGCAGCACAGTGCAGACAGGGGAGTAAAACAGCAAGGGAGGAACAGCATTACATTAAAAGAAAGGGTTGAGCATCATTCATATCAAAGATTGAAGATAAAGCAGCCTTTTTATCTGTGTTTTTTTATGTGTAGATTTGAATGTGCTGAGCTTTTAACCTGTTAAATGTCACCCCGTCCCGTATACGGGACACCTACGTTGACTATACTATATTACAATCAAATTTAATCTAATCTTGACAAACTATATATCGTTGGAAAGGTCTAAGACTCTCGAATATATATTATACCAATATTTTTTGTAAAAAATTATGTAGGAAAAGTAATAGATCAATTTATGACAAGAGTGCACCCTCAGAAATCTACATTACAAAAGGAGCTTTGACCTTTGTTTAAAAAAAAGAAAAGACTTTTTCTCTATCACATTTTAGAAATCATCAGAAGTTATATATCACTAGAAAACATAAAATTTCAAAATTCATCCTTTAAAACCCATTTTAAAATCAGACATTGCATTACCATGTAAATGGCACATCAAATCATGTTACAAAATGTTTTCAGTCACGAATTATAACAATTTAGGTTTGTATAATGCACATTCATGTCTATCTTCAAAAACGTGAGTGACAGTTAACAGGTTAATCTTTCATTTTAGTCATTTTGACAGTTATTATAAACAGCGTTTACAATACAATCGCATTTATTTCTCTACAGTTGCAAAAGTTTAAAATAAAAAAAATAAATAAACATTTGTAAAGTTCAGAATCAAGATGTTTTTTTTCATAATGAAGTATTTTAAAAGAAAATAAAAAACTGAAAAAAAAAAATTTAATAAGTGCACAATCACAAGGTTTATTATCAATAAATGTCAAATTAAATAAAAAAATTTATAAAATGTATTTCATATTAAAAAGTTGATCAAGCAATGGAAAACCAACTTTAAAATAAAATAAATCTAAACAAATAAGAATTTATCAAGAATTTAAAAAGTGAGAAGTTCTTTACTATAAGAAAGTTCACAATCCAGTACTTTATAGAAGTTCAAAGAAGAGGAATTTATAATCGAGAATTGAAATATCAAGAACTCATGATCCCATTGACAGGTCATGAAACATTTCTGCAGACTTTGCTTACCTGTGTAAAACTAGACATTAAAATAAATGTCAATTTAATTGTATAAATAAACGTATTAATCATAGTGAGACATTACATTACCTTCAAATAGGTTGAGAAGAAGGGAAAAAGAGGGGAAAGGGGGTTTGGAAGGACAGAGGAGGGGAGAGGAGCAGTACATCAGTACATCTAAGGGTTAGCAGGGTTAGTGGTGTGATGCGGACTGAAGCTGGGTTAACCAAAGACAGGTGTGCAGGATTCTCTGAACACACACTCTTACCTCATACACCTGCCATATGAAGCGACAGCACAGCGAAAAACAGAGAGACACAGAAAAGCACATTCAGCTGTGTGTGTTTGTGTCCTGCGCAGGGCTCTGAACTAAGCACAAGCTGCAAGACGCTGCAGATCACTGTCTACAATGACTACAACTAAATCTGCTAAAGTTGAAGAGTCGTGCTAAATTAAATTTCACTCAAAGACAAACCCCTCAGTGATTCGTCCACCAGGACCAATGCACACAATAACACAAATCGACTGCAGGAATAGGGACCTACATGAGCTAGTTATCTTTCTCCCAAACACCAGTTGACCAACTGATGACCAACTACCAGGCTGATGTGACCTTTTTACACAACAGTAATGCACCTACGAAACTAAATAACCAATTTAAGCACAATTTAATTTCAGGTAAAAGAAAAAAAATGTTAGCAAAAAAACAACAACAACAACAGCAACAACACAAACTTGGATTCTAAGCATTTAAAACTCAAACTGCTAGTGTCCACTAATGTTCAAAAGTTTGAAAAAAAAAAAAGTCTCAAATGCTCACCAAGGCTGCATTTATTTTATTTTAAAAACAATTATACTGTCAAATATGTCAACTTGAAATAATATATTTTAAAATATAATTTATCCCTGTGACGGAAAGCTGAATTTTCAGCATCATTACTCCAGTCTTCAGTGTCACATGATCCTTCAGAAATCATTCTAATATGTTGATTTGTGGCAATATAATTGTATTTTTTTTTTGTCATTATCAATGTTGAAAACAGTCGTGCTGCTTAATATTTTTGTGGAAAGTTCAAAAGATTTTTTTTTAGCATTGTAAATGTCTTTCATGCCCCTTTTGATCAATGCATCCTTAATGGAATATAATTATTAATTTCTTTCAAAAACAAGCAGGCTGACCTTTTGAACATCAGTGTATATAAATCTACAAGGACTGCTAGCCTAAGTTACACTTGTCTAAACATAAGAGGGTAACAATTGCCGTTATTATTTAACATACATATTCATATTCATATTCATCATCTGACACGTCACCTCCAGCACAGGTCACCAGCTACAGTCAGCATGATATAGCAAAACAGGAAGTACAATTTATTAAACTCCATATGTATGGTAAACTTACTTCCACTACAAAAACACAGGACCTTTTTTTTTTTTTTTTTTTTAATACTGTTTGCAGGAAAACAAGAACCAGCATTTAAAGTTTTAGCAACTTCAGACAAAACATAAAAGACAAATGTTAGACACAAATAAAATGCGGAATGAACAAACACAGGTTAGCAGTGGTTGAATATATCTTTAAAGGGATAGTTCACCCAAAAGTGACAGTTCTTTCATTTACTCGGCCTCAAATAGCTCCAAACCTGTATGAGTATCTTTCTTCAGTTGGACATAAAAGAAGATATTTTGAATAGTATGGGTAACCAAACCCTTGATGGTCCCCATTGACTTCTATATTATAGTTGGGGACTGGAAACTGTTCGGTAACCAACATTCTTCAAATTAATTTCTTGTGTATCCATCACAAGAAAGAAACTAATACAGGTTTGGAACAATTCAAGGCTGAGTAAATGATGAAAGAATTATCTTTTTTTATTTAAATGTTGTGTACTCACCCAGTTCTTCTTCTTCTTCTTGCTGTTGGAGTCGGGGTTGTCCATGTTGGAGCCCAGGCTGGAGTGGCTGGTGGCGCTGGTGATGCTGGAGACGCTGTCAGAGGAGTGCTGTCTGCGCATGCGCAGGTCCGGCTGCGCTCCGTTATTACCTGATAAACAGAGAGAGATTATGGTCGACTTCAAGTGTGCGATTTAGTGTTCAAACAGCAAAACTTAATAATACTATATGTGACCCTGGATCAGAAAAACATGTCTTAAGTGTGCATTTTATTTATTTAAATAGCACAACTATTTAAAAAAAATATTCTGAAGAAAATCACCTTTAAAGTTGTCCAAATGAAGCTCTCAGCAATGCATATTACTAATAAAATTATGTTCTGATATATTAATGGTAGGAAATTAAATATATATCTTCATGGAACATGATTTTACTTAATATTCTAAAGATTTCTGGCATAAAAGAAAAATCTATAATTTTGACCCATACTGTGTTTTTTTTCTATTGCTTAATATATACCCCAGTGACTTAAGACTGGTTTTGTGCTCCAGGGTCACATATAATACATCAGAACACAAACATTTCTAAAAATATATATATACAGAATACTCTAAATACATGATTTCATGTAATCATTCATGTCAAAGGAAAAGATAGATAACAAAAAGCTTGCAATGAAATGTCAGAGATTTCAAATATGAAGTTGAACTGAAAAAAGTCTTGATTTCTTGATTCTTTTCTTTTGCTCACCTGTGCGTTCACTCTTGCAGGTGAGTTCTGGAGTATTGATGACGCCGTTGATGGCCGCTTGAGCCACTGCGTTTTGCTTCTTTAGCAGCTCAATTGTTTTCCTCAACTCATTCAGCTCAGAGTCCTAACATACACATACATATTTAATGACGATGCATCTACAAAATCATACTCTGTTTAAGCTTATTAATGAACAAGTGTGATGAATTCAATTGCAAGCATGTTAATATTTACTTTCTGTTCTGCAGTCATTGTGAGGCTCTTGAGTCGGATGGTCATGTTGCCCAAACTCTGCTCAAACGCTGCCACCAGGTGGGCCTGTAGAGAAAAACAGGCAAAATGAGGAAAGAGGTTTCATCCAAGTTCAAAATGATTTTTTTTTTTTTGCATGCATGCATGCATGCATGTATGACTCATAGCTGCACCATAATACACTATGTACATAACACAGATACATTGTGCAATCTGCCTTTAAGGTGGTTAAATTAAATGTCTAAGCAATGCATTTTCCTTGAGACCCACTCATTCACCCGTGGAGCTGCCTGGTTATTGAAATGTTCAACTTACTAAACACTCTTTACCTTTAAACAAACACTTAGATGTGCAATCTAAACTTTGGCCAGTATCCCAGACCTGCATGCGACAACACAAACTTTCGTTACAGCTCACCTTTCCTTCTAAATCTAATCTTCCCCTTAAGAACGAAAACAATTACAAATGATCTCTTACATACATTTTTTAAGAGTTTCAACTGTTTCTCCCACACCACAATGACAATAAATGGAGATCAAATAGTCTCTTAATTTTCAAACAACCTGAATATTTACACATGCATCCTCTAAAATGTCAAGTGATGTCAACAACATCTTAAGTTGTGCACAGATAACAAAGTTTGGAATAAAAAGAGATTTGAAATTTTTTTATTTAAATTTATTTTTTTATACCATAAATTGTCTCATTATTTCCCGTTTAATTCGTCAGGAGACATTTCAAAGTAAACATGAAGTTACAGTTAAAACTTTCCAAGCTAATATTCCTTAAGTATGGAAAAGTAACCACTAAGCATACGATTTTCTTCTGGATCATGGCCTCACCTCACATCCGAGAGGGTGCTGGGAGCTGTCATTTGTCTCTGTAAAGCCTCCCTGTCTATATTTTTCTTTCTGAGAGGGAGCGTGTTTCTCTGGACACCCATGGGAAGGGTAGCGGTTCAAAGGGAGCCAGATCAGAGGTCCGGTCCCATCAGAACAAACAACACTAAAGCTCTTCTGCTGTTCCATAGATAGCTCAGATTCTGATAACTAAACCACAATGATATATTGAGAAGCAGTGAAGCTCCTCCTATCACTGATAACTGACACAGACAAAGCAAAGAGGCCGTCTGGGGCCTTGACATGTTTTACTGGTGTCTCAAGGGCCCCTTTTTTTTTTTTTTTTTACCATTCTTTTTCTTTCTGTTGGGACATTTCTCACTGTTCTGTAACTGAACACTCACTGAAGTGTTTTGTCTACACAGCAAATATAGTCATCAAACCGAAACAATGTTCTAAATACGTCTTACATGTATAAATAATCCTTCACCTCATTCTCAACAAGTCGACAAGTTCATGTCCGAGACCATTACGCACAAGCTTGAAATTGAAGAAAAAGAAAATCTGGGCTGTTTAGTGCACATTTAAACTCCTCTTTTGTTAGTTCCTCTGAACAAACTCTTGTCTAGTTTGTATTTACAAGACAGGATTCCTTTGCCTTAGGCACAAGAGACATGTCTTTATGATTTATCTTTAGGAGAACATATCAAAAACACTAAACATGGTCTGTACTCCCCTTTGTCTATAGCCATAAATCATCACATCAAATCATCAGTTCTCTGGTAGAAATGGCGTGGATCTGTTTTGACTTGTATTATTCTGCATAGTCTCCGAGTATAATATACTTTAGTCTAATATGTTATATTTTATAAAAAATACAGTGGCCCCCAGCAGTACTTATTTTTTACAACTGTGACTTTATATCTCACAGTTGTGACTATTTCTCAAAATCTTGACTTTTTCTGTTGTATGTTACTTTTTTCCATCATAGTTGCAAATTTCATACCTCAAAATTGCAACTATTTCTCACAAATGTAATTTTATATCTTACATTAGAGACTTCTTTACCCCCAAATTTTGACTATAGGATTTCTAATAAATGTTATACCTCAGGAACGTTAAATCAGACAATATAATTTTATACATCACATCTGTGATTTCTTCTGATAATTGTGACTTAAACTCAACACTCTCACAAATGTAATTTTATCTCACAAAATGACTTAAACGATAAGATCTAATGATCTTCTTTGCACAATTGTAAACTTTATACAGTACCTCAAAATTGTGACTTTTTCCAACAGTTTTAATTTTATATCTCAAAGATTGACTACTTTTCTGATAACTTTTATATCTAAAATTGTGAACACGTCGCACAATATTAGATTTCACAGCTGTCACTTTTTCTAATTACCTTAACTTTATACCTTTTGCAAATGCTACCCATTTTAATTCTAACTGCACATTGTGACTTTACTTCTCGTAACTTTGACTGTCTTATACAGTAGAGTGATCTCTAAAAACAGGTTTATTTTTTTTTTTAACATAACAGTTTTAACTACTGTACATGGGTAAGTGCGTGTTAAATGTATAGCCAGTGTTGCTTAAGACGTAGCGCTATTGTATGATAATATAACGTCAAATGGAAACTCCAATGAGGTCACAATCAACGCTGACATTAATCAAATACACAACCCACACAGACGTCAATGGGATTACAATAACACCGTTTATAAGATGCCTCAGGATGACAACTGAAACTAGATACTGAGTTGTGAATTAATTATGCCCTGTAGATAGATAAAGACAACTATGTATCTGTGTCCACCTACATTAGCACTGAGCTGCGTTGTCAGGGCGGACACCTTTTCCTGGGAGGCGTCCAGTTCTCGACGCAGCTTGCGGATCTGGAGGAAAAATGTAGAAAAGAAACAGGTTTAAAAAAAAGAGGAAGAAAAAAACATGAAAAGAAGAGGAAAAGGAGGCACACACAAGGGATCCAGGTGTGTTGTGGAAAGAGTACTTTGAGATTTATTATCAAAGGGGGGAAACAGTTTGCAGGTGCATGTAAAGATCACAGAGATGTGTGGTGAAAGTGAATCCGCCCACAGATTGTGTTCACAACAGGTCAATGGTGCTGAATAAACACGCTACAGGTGACTACAATGCGCTTCACAGGTATCTGGGCGGCCACGTGTGTGTGTTGTTTCAGCGAAACCAAAAACATGTCCTCACCTCTGACTGTGATTTCTCCTCGGTCTGTTAAAATAAAAAGACAGAGTAGTTACTGGCACGTTTAAACCGCGTATATGCTCAGCTTTTCTTGTTCAAGAGTTGAAAAATGAGCTGCTTTCTCTCCTGAGGGTATAAAATGAACACCAGAGAGAGCAACACACACCTGGAAGTGAACAGAATGATAACCCTAAAGCTCTAAAGAGGGGACTTTTCCTTTTCCTGTGATTTATGAGCTCATCTTTACTGGTACACGCGCAGACAATCGGGAAGTTGGGCACATTTGAATACGAGTCAGTGTTGGTAGTAACACTAAAGTTGCTAACTAGACAATGGGAATCACCCAGAAGCTCTTTAATGATATCAATGATATAAAAAGCTTAGTTTAAATACACACGTGTACATATGAGCACTAGTAAATATGCTTCTCTACAAAATGTTATGAGCATAATAATCTGAGTTAAAACAGAATAAAAAAAATAACAAAAAAAAACATTGACAGAATTAGTGTATTTGAATGGTGATCTAGCCCTATTGTTCAATGTTAAATATTTCTGATTCATATTATATCATTACATTTCTTCGCTCGTTTACTTGTTTATCTCCTAGATTTTAAATCTGAATCTCAGTTGAATGAGCATGCTTGCTGACAAGTGACTGCTCTCGACAACAATAGGGCTCTAGGGCTTTTTGTACGTCGTCTTGCAAACACGCATGTAATGACACCCACTCTAATGCTTTTCTTTACCGTTGACACCTGTCCAAGAGCTAGACTGACAGTGATATTAAAATAGCAGCATTGTCTGTGCGTCACAGCATCAAATGACATGTGGGACAACCCCAGCTGCATCTAGCTGGTTTCGGTCTAATCAAATCTTGCTTTATGCAAACGTGTTTGATCATACAGACTCAATATGGTGATTCTGTCAATGCAACTCTGACCAGAGGAGCTTGGTTTGAAATCTCTGAGACCAAAGATTACCATGCTATTATATCTAGCTTTTGATGAACATTCAGCACTCTTTTCAACAGAATGAACCTGAACTTTCAAAAGCACCACAGAGTATTCATGTTTGTGTGTAAGAGACACTATGTTTCTGCACTGACAGCTGTTTCCCACATACACAAACCTAATACAGTCTGTAAATCAATTCTCTGCTTAGATAAGTCCAACTAGATACACTTTTCAAGGCACTACAGACTATATTTACAGGTACATAACTACGAATTAACGAATTGTAATAACATGTCATATTACATTTATAAATATAGAATAAGAGCAAACTAAAAACTAAGGTTCCTACCGTGTTCCAAGAAGTCACAGCTCTCCCCATAGAGAGAGTCGCCATCATCATGATTTTCCACTCTTTATACTTCAGCAAATCTGATCCTTTCTAAACAAATCTCTACTGCCTAACTACCTCCTCTCTTCCTGAAGTCAACCTCGGTTGAACTGAAGACTCACCACACGTGTGCCAGAGTGAGACTGTTGTTAAAACACCTCTGTGGGTAAGTAGAGCCGCCCATCTGGAGGTGTGACTGGTGCGTGCCAATTCATCCATTATCCTATATAATCACTGGCTGAAACAAACACTTGTACACTCAGCCTATAAAGAAATACATTATAATCTATCTATCTATCTATCTATCTATCTATCTATCTATCTATCTATCTATCTATCTATCTATCTATCTATCTATCTATCTATCGCATGTTTACTGTACAACAATTATGGCGTTCAGATTGTATGATTTGGATTTTTACTAAATGTTTATGCTTATTATGGAAGAGTTTGTATAAAACAAAGTATGTTAGAAAGTAAAAATAAAAAAATGTAAAACACACACACACAAAACTCACCGTTGAATAGACAGAAGAGGTGCTGGACACCAGCGAGAGGGATGATCCATGAACTAAAGGGAGAACAACATAAAGGTATAGTAATTAAGACATTTTGGGATGTGGCAGATTGTTGCTTGAAAACCTATATGAAAAGTAAGCACATCAGATAAAGTAAGTGTATTTTAATGCTAAAATGACTGCTTAATGGAAGTAGTAGATTTTAAAGTACACAGCAGTGTTTACGAATGCTCACTTTTTAAAACACCTAAATGCAATGTTAGCCCCCGGCTATCTTACACAGACAAACAAACACAGACAGACAATAGCATCAACCTGAACACTGTGTCTAACAACTAAACCTCTAATTAAACTTTCACCTGCCCCGACAAGATGTGACTCATCAGAGATAATAACAACATCAGTAACAAACAGAAACGCTGATCGTTACAGTGAGCTTAGGGTGCGACTTCAAATCATTTCTTCATGATGCCTTATCAGCCCTGAGGAAACGCCAAGCGGCTGGCTGGGAGTCATGTGGGCGGGGTTTAGGTGCGAGAATGAAAGAGCAGCCACGCTTATAAACTCAGCTGAGGACCACCCAGAACACCAAAACAGAGAGTAATGTGTGTTTGAGAGAGAGAGAGAGAGACAGGATGGATGGTTTAGGGAAAGAAATCCATTACATTACGTCTCTCACAGTTTATTATTACCAACACGAGTCTGTTATGGTTGTTTTAGAAAGGCATGGCCCAAAACATCAGGGTATCAGGGTACACCGTACAGATAGATAGATAGATAGATAGATAGATAGATAGATAGATAGATAGATAGATAGATAGATAGATAGATAGATAGATAGATAGATAGATAGATAGATAGATAGATAGATAGATAGATAGATAGATAGATAGGTAGATAGATAGATCACTTTTGCCAGAGGCTGAGGATATGAAATGTATCTTGTTTACTTCCTGTGTATGGATCAAGTCCCCTCTCAAACCCGTTCCCACAATCCCTCTGGGACTTTCACAGCACTCGTGTTTCAGAGTCACAGAGTTCAGTCTCGTCCGTGGCACACATACAGTATCATATGTTTTTATTCTTAAGATAATGCACATGGCTTTTAACCTGTATTTGGTTTCAGATGTCACAAAAGGCCCAGTTGGGTAATACTGGGTTACTGTGCCATGAGTGTTATTTTTACCCCTTTCTGCACGGGCCAGTTTATGGCTTAACCGTCTCTGGCAAACATCTTTCCGCTCTTAAAGAAGAGACTCATAACAGGTTAATACATGAACAGGTGGTCCGGGCTGAGTGCAGAATTGGAATGACTTAAATTGTAACATAAAGCTTTATGCACACGATGATTATTCAAAAACATTTCATGTGTGTCAGTGAAAGAGAGGAGAACAGAGGCTTGTTGATTTAGTCTTATGGCTGAATAGACTGAGGATAGACAGATGGGCTTATGCTGGATTCAGCTGTCTGTGAGTTGTTATAAAAGCCTAAATTCTTTTGTCTTCAAAGAACAACAACGAGTAAGCTCCCTACCAAGACAACATTCTTAATTAGCTACTATACAGGTGCTCCTGACAACAACATTATTACACCTTCTAAGATACCTTAGTTTGGTCAAATTATAAATAATCACTGAAGTTGTGACAGACTAAAGTGATGTACTAATGTATCTAATGGAAGATTTCTAAAGTAGAGAAGAGCATAAATGAATCTACTGTCTCTTGCAATTCTTTATCTCACCTTCCTCGAACCCGTCCCTGAAGGATCCCGACCGGCTCATGGTGCGGTTCTTCTCATCCAGCGACATGCAGGAGTTGCGCAGACGGGAATCACCATGGCTGTCCAGCGGGTTGTCCTGATTGGTCAGGCTGTTGTTGCGCAGGCTGGCTAGATTAATCTGAGCACCCGTGGTGGGGCTTCCTGAATAACACACGATGACACATAATCAAGATATACTCTATATATAATATATTCATTTCTAGAATGGTCTGCTGCTTGTATTATCATTTCAGATAGAGGTGCTCCGATCACGATCGGCCGATCGTTAATGCGCATCTTGTCAGTAAAGCCGGTTTTCTAATCAGCGGTTAATTCCATCAGGTGCGTGATTTCTCATAGAGCAGCTGTTACTACACAGAGCCGTTGTTAATAGAGAAGATGCGCAAATCAAGTTAATTTTCATTATTTATTTATTGGCCCATCTTCTCTATTAACAACGGCTCTGTGTAGTAACAGCTGCTCTATGAGAAATCACGCACCTGATGGAATTAACCGCTGATTAGAAAACCGGCTTTACTGACGAGATGTGCATTAACGATCGGCCGATCGTGATCGGAGCACCCCTAATTTCAGACAAATGAAATGTTATTTAAAGCAAAGTGTACACTTAAGTAAAACCTACAAATAAAACACAATGTCAAAATACACAAATAATCATATTTAATAATCCAGTATTGTAAATTCCCAAAGTATGCATTTTACCAAGTTGGGCAAAGTTAAACCGCGTTCCAGATGGTGACGTCAAGCTGGAGCCGGTGGAGAAGGGAGAGTTACTGGCCGAGTCCTGCAATCCACTGCCCGAATGTGAGCGCAGCCAATCACGTGCCTCTTCCTGACGCAGATGTGGTGAAGGGGCGTACCTGCAACAAGAGGACCGATCAATCAGATACCAGCATTCAAATGTCACTGTGATCTGAAACCTGACCAATCAACGTAATTAAAGTATGTGCAAAGTCATTTAATAAATTCTAACTCCTAATCTTTTATTGGATATATTTACACTTCCGTTCAAAATTGTATTTCAAAGAAATGAATACTTACATTGAACGAAAGACACTAAAACTAAAATGTACTTAGAATGTTACAGAAAATTAGATTTAGAATAAACAGTGTTCTTTTGAACTTTCTATTAATCACTGTGAATGATTATTCATTTATGAGTCCTTAAAAATGTATAATGGTTTCCACAAATATACTTAGCAAATCAGCATATTAGAATGATTTCTGAAGGATTATGTGAGACTGAAGACTTAAAATTTAAAAAAGAAAATAAAAAAATCTCACCAACTTTTGAATGGTAGTATTTCTGAAAATATATTTTATGTTTTACATTTTAGAACATCTATTATTAACATTAATGTGTAATATATACTTTGCATTAAAAAAGTATAAATAACTGAAATATTAATGTTTATAATGTGAAGAATAATAGCTTGTAAATGGAATTATAAATAAAAGTTGACAACAATTTGATTTGCTCACACACCGCAGACAGAAAAAGTAATAAAACTGTGGGAAGAAAAAAACATACATTTCCAAAAGAGCTACTAATTAACACATAGTACTCCATAATGTGACAAAACTCAATAAAAAGTGACAAGTGCCATGCGCTCACACAGAAACTGCGACAGGAAACTGTGCTCAAAAATAAAACTGTAACCCACACTGCATATTAAAACATAGAAGCATGTGCAAGAGAGAGAAAGAGAGAGACAGAACAGAAAGGAGAACATGAGTGACAGTACAATAAGGACAGTGAGCAGGATCTGCATATTCCCACAATGCACCTGTACTGTCCCTGCTTGGGAAGCGTGCTTCTATCACTGCAGGAATCATTGAGAAACGGACGAAATAAAAACAATAAGGGAGGAGAGGAACATCTAGAGCTTACTCAATCATGAGGGGTTGGTCCAGACAGATAATGAGGTTTAATTCAATTGTAATTAAACTATTAAAAGTGATTATCCTTTGATCTGTCTCTTGAGAACTCCTAGTCCAAACAAAAGCTGTTCTCAATCTATGCGGTCACATTAATCATAAAGCAAATAAACCATCTTTGTAATCACACATCTAGGTTTGATTGCGGAAAGTTACAGATTTTACCACTAGGTGTCGCTACAGTCACAAGTGCTAACAAAGGTGTAATTAAAACCCCCATGGATTGGTTTAACATTAACAGTTCTACATCATGTTTATGTGTTCAAATTAGTGCTGTCAATCGATTAAAAAAAAATTAACTAATTAATCGCACAATTTTTAAAAATTAATCGCGATTAATCGCGATTAATCGCAATTAAAAGACTGAAACTTTTTGGATATGTAAATGTAAAATGTAAATAATTAATGTAAACTCAAGACATTTAAATTTAAATTCAAAATATTTAAATTCAAAATATGATTGTTTATTGGAATTTTTGTTTAACTTGTAACACAGATTTTCTCATGTAAACAACATACCTGCAATAAACCATCAATATCCTCCAAATTAACTGTTGGCTTGAAAGCCATATTTATTACAGAAATAAAAACACAGGCATGTAAGTACCATTTGAATTTCAAAACAATCAATGCCAATGAAAAACAAAAATGATTTCCATGTTGAATTCTAAGTGGACTGCAAAAAAATTCCAAAGTATAGTCATTGCCAGTGCTTTAAGTGGGCCAGTACGCACCAGTACTCAGTACCGCCACTTCCAAATATAGCTCTTGAGCGTACTGCCACCTCTCCGTGCGCCCAGAACGTGCTTGTAGCGTACCGGTACGCTCATTTGGACATCTGTTTTAATAGAGGTTTTAATCTTTTACCTGCACCGCCGATTTTCAGAGCGCCCTTCACAATGCAAGCTTCCTAATTCATCCCACCCAGGGCAGAAACTACATTACCCATTCACCCTTAAGTTATACAAGTGAATAGCGCATGTGTCGCTTTTCCCGCTGTTAAGTGTCAACAACTCAACGTGGCCGGAGAAGGTGTGTGAAACTCGTTGTGAGTTATACTAAAGCAAAATCTTGAGTATTTATTGTCTGATAAACATTAAAAACTGTCTGCGGAGGTTGAGTCGTCCTGCAGCCCCCGCTGGCTGCTCATTGGCTGCAGCATCTTTTTTCTAAGTGCTAAAAAAATACCGTAGACGGCAAGGCACAAATTTAGATATTTATTTATCTAATTAATCTATAGCCTATGCACAAAGACAATATGATCTTTTTGTCCCCTTTTTGTTTTAAAGCTTGATGAAGAGAGAGAGCGCAAGTTGCTGCAGCTGCGAGGAGGACAGTGATGCACGCGCACAGGAGTGATTGACAGTTCGCGGCACTGTGTACAAAAAATACTCCGCTACACAATTATTTCGTTTAAGCTTATTAACGTTAGCGTTACAGAAAGGTCTGATTTACGCACTGTTACAGTCATTGTTTTTTTTTTTTTTTTTAAACAATGACATTTGAGTTCATGATTTTAATGTTGCTGTTTCTTGTGGCAGACTAAATGAAGAGTAATGTTTCTTGTGGCAGACTGAAGAGTAATCCGGCAGAGTTTTATACAGAAACTTTCCGTCTAAAAGTCCTTCCTTGGTCTTATCCATATTTCTTTGCACGTTGAACACACATAGGCCACAACTGGAAATAAAAAAAACTGCAACCGCGTTAATTGCGTTATTTTATTTTAACGCGTTAAATATTTCAAATTAATCGAATGCGTTAACGCGCTAATTTTGACAGCACTAGTTCAAATATTTCCTATTGAAACAGGAAGTACCTTTTTAAATAGCCAGTAGCCTTAAGTTTACGCCACAGCCCTGCAAAACCTCACCAGACACTTCTTTCACAAACTGATTTTTGGTCCATTTGTCCAGAAGAGAAATGCTTTTTTTGGATTTCACTAGCATTTAAATGGACTAAAAGCCACAAAACATCATTTTGATTGCTTGGGGTCTTTAAAACGTTATAAATACGCAAACACAAAGACACAAAGCCATGTGATTATTAAAAAGCAGCATAAGCAGACTCAAAAGCTATCAGACATTTTACCTGTCTTGCTTCCGGGGCAATGTGTTACGGCTGAATTTAGGACTTGCAGAGGGAGAGGAGAGGGGACTTGGGGAAAGTAGAGGGAAGAGGGTTGATAGACAAACAGAGCATTGGAGAAGAGATGAATAAAGAATTAGAGACACCCTAAGAGGTTTCCACACTGCAGTCAAAGTGTGTTGTTATTTTAGGAGCACTGTGATAGAACGACACTAAGCTAACCTGGAAACCTACATTTTACATTTCAATATAAAATGTATCCATCAACTGGGTTTAATATTTTTTTCTTTCTGTATTTGGAATAAAGCTTAACAAACAAAACACACACGTATATATATATATATATATATATATATATATATATATATATATATATATATATATATATATATATATATATATATATATATATATATATATATTACATAATTTTTTTTTAACTTAAAATCCAGTAGAAATGTTGCCTCGGCAACTATGTAAAACCAAAATATCTAGGTTGAAATAGTAACATTTATGTAAAAAAAATTAAATAAAAGAAAGCTAAAATAAATGAAATGCAAAAAATTTAATTGGATTCAAAATAATTAAAATAAAAAAAAACAATAAAAGCACAAAAATACTAAAACTGTAGTTAAATTAAACTGAAAAAAATACACACACACACACACACAGACACATAAGCCAATTAAAACTGTTACCAAAACTAAAATAGTATAAAAATTAATACTGAAAAGCAATTAGCTTCCAGATTTACAAACCTAAATTAATTTAATGGATAGGTATTTCCCATTAGATCCGAATCAAATTCAGAATTCTAATTCAGATTTGGATTTCGATTCAGAATTCTGATTGTCATAGACCACATACACACTGCAAATGTCATGTCCTGGATTCTGTACATGTTTTCTGTAAATGTGGTTACCTCCTTAAACCTTGCAGTGCAAATGTTACTTTTCAGAATTAAGAAACTGATTCTAATTCAGAATCAAAATCCAATTCAGATTAGCACTCCAATTTCCAAATTGTAATACACAATAGTTCAGTGTTAACCCAGACCAGTCTCACAGATTAAAGAGTACTTCGAAGTTTTTCTCTAGTCTCTCCCAGACTCACCTCTCTGACATGCCTGTCTTGGCACTACCCGTCCTCATCAGTGCCGGGTGGACATCCTCACGGTGATGCCCGCTGCCCACTGACATGTCGATGGACTCGCTGCTGGTGTGCATGCTGCTGACGGAGGGGTAGCCGAGGGCCGAAGAGCTGCTGATGGTGGTGCCCCAGGTCCCAGTGCCCGTTGAGTACACCGAACCAGGGCTCGAAGCTTGTTCGCTGCCTCCTACACTGGCACCGCGACCCCCGTACAGGGGACTGCTGGCGCCGCTGCCTGATACTGTGGAGGGGGAGTCCAAGGGCCCACCAGAGGACTGGGTGTGCCCAAGGGTAGCGTGGGGGTTGGAGATGACGACTGAGTTTTTCATGCTCTCTGCAGAGGTAACTGGGGCCTGTTTAGCAGCCTTACCACCAAAAAGTCTGAGAGATGAAAAAAGAGAAACAGAATAAAACCAAACACTTAGTAAGTCACATAATAAAAGCAAAACAGTTCGGAAATTCATGAGTATGGTTTATTAATCCATGGGCATGATTTGTTAAACCGCGGGTACAGTTTAAGAATTTGTGAGTACTGTTTATAAACTGAGGGGACGGATTGCAAAACTGTCGACACAGATTATACATTTTTTTCTCCTACAGGCGACTTCCCAAGCTCCGTGCTACTGTTAAAAAAAAGTATAAAAAATAAACAAAAAAAACAAACTCTTGACTCTTGTTAATAAATTATTTTTTATGTAGGCCTATACAATTAAATAATACCCTACATAATAAAGTTTAGTTTCAAATGGATGAAGACTAGGCTCCTAGAATATGTATTTTGCGCAATAGTTGAAATTATGTATGGAAACAGCTAAATTTTGTTTTTGCGATACATCAAAACTTATGCGACAATTAATTTTTTTTAGGGATGACGTCATCACGCACTCCATTTTACTGGTAAAAAGCAAGTTGGATGGAAACAGGCAGCAGACAGCAAATTTCGCAAAAACAAACATTCTCTGTCAATAACAAAACATTGCAAAAAAACTGGGTGAAGACTTGGCTTATGTCTCTTTTAACCCCGAAGCTAAAGAGAAAAACACAGTTCTATCCTTAAAAACAGTGGAAAAATATTAAAAGCATTTTGCTCATCAATAACACCAGCAGCGCAGAGGCAAACGCCAGCCACTCTGGAGAGTCATGATCCATGACCGTCATAAAGCAGGTTATGTAAACAGCTTCAGAAAGACCCTAATCATGGAGCTGGAGGAGGTTACAAAAACTCATTCCTTCTTTCACATGTTTGGCTGTGTAAGAGGGGTCATAGAAGATGCATGGGGCTATTAATTGAGGAAGCGTCAGTGGAAACTCTGATTCATGAGGGTGAAGTTCTGTGTGTGGTACATTGCCCCTGTCACTTTCCGTACCTTCTTAATGTTGGAGACGAGACCTCGCTATACTTGTTTCCCTGTCTCGCTGTCAGTGGGATAGTTGCCGCCCCTCCTCCCGAAACGCCCTTCTCTTTGTCCGTCTGATTGGCTTGGATTGTGTGCCCGTTGATTTTAGTGCCAGAATCTCTTGGTTTGCTGGTCGTGGCGGCAGTAAGGACATGCGTCCGGGAGCTCAAGCTTGACTCGATGCTGCTTGTGGACGATCGGTTTCCGTTACGGGCCGCAGCTCCAGAACGAGAAGGTCGAGGTAGACTTCGGTACTGCAGCATTGAACGAGCACTGGGGGACAGGTAGCCATCTTCTTGAGGGGGCAATAAACCATCGACAGCCCCTTTTAGTGTCCCTCTCCCACCAACCAGAAGGGCGGAGGATTTGGGAATCTTGCCCAGGGTGGCAGAGCCGCTGGTAATGGTGGCGCCACTCGCTGTCACCAGAGTGTAGCTGGAGGTGGTCACCACAGTTGGCGGGCCGTGGACGCCGTTAGGCTTCTTGAAACCAAATGTGCTAGTGGGGACTCGTCCTGCAGATGTTTTCTTGGCTTCATCTTCGCTGCTTCGACCGGCATCCGAGGAGGAATGCTGGACGATGTTGGAACTGGGAGACCTGCGGCCTTTTTCGGAGACCTTGGCATCATCTGTTTTACCTATTGGACAAAAGAATGTTACAGCTGGGCGAGTTGATAATGCATAAAACTTGCAGATAAAGTCAACGCTGTGTGCAGGAGGTCAATGTGACTTTGGGGGGGGGGTATCGTATTGCGATTTTTCTGATACAATTTGTGATTTAAAATGCAAATAATAATAAAAACAAATCTCCAAGTTTGCTGTGTTTGTTTGTAGGGTTGCTCAATATGTCAATTTTTTAATTGTATACCAATATGACTATATAATAATAATAATAATAATAATGTTTTAATTGTTATTATTACTTCTAACAAATAGAAAATAATTTTACAAAATAAGAATTATGACTTATATTTCACTGTATTATGCATTTAATTTAAGCAGTTATTTAAGAAAAAAAAAAATATTATGTATTTTACAGTCCAACTGATAAAAATTGTGAATTAAAAAAAAAAAAGAAAAATTAAATATCCAGGTTTGCTGTGATTGCTTAAAAATAATATTTAAAAAAAAAGGGTATTTTTCTTTTACTAATGTAAATAATTATTTAAATTAATATTTGAGAAAATAATTTAAAGTACATCTTAAAAAAATTATAATATTTACTGTATTTATTCCTTTTTCAAACCATCAAGCATTTATTTTGAGTTGACAAAGAGTTAACAACATCTGGTTTATATGTGATTTCCATTACAAGTTTGGGAAGATGGTTGGTACATGCAGTGTTCCCAACTGCATATTATAAGTGATTCGAAGTCAAACAGATGAGGGGATGGAGTTAATTTGGATCAGCCTTTACTGTGAACCGAGCTGCTCTAAAGGTGATGATACATGGGGCAACTTTTTGAGTAATGTCGCCATCAACGGGCAACCAGGTGAGACACAGAGCCCAAAATTGATTTAAAGTATCCAGTAGGGCTGCACGGTTAATCAAACACGATTAATCGCGATTGTCATGCACATTTTGTCAGTAAAGCCAGTTCTGTGATTAGCAGTAAATCTCTATCACCTGCTTTCAAGTTGAGCAGAGCCATAGTTCTCTGACAAGCTATGTAGAGATGATATAATCGTATTTCCAGCGTGAGAGCACCCTCTGGCCTCTGGACGTAGATTTACTGCTGATCACAGAACCGTGCTTCACTGAAACATATGCATGACAATCGCAGCTTCTGCCTAATCGCGATTTATTGCCTTTGCGATTTAATTTCGATTAATTGTGCAGCCCTAGTATCCAGATAGAAATTTGTTGTCCATGCCCCAGCAACATTGCTCAAAAAAGTTGCACCTTGAGATGCTGAAAACTCTGGACCATGAGCTGCTTGTGTGTAATAGAACACAGTGCCACGATTCACTCTGAAACACGCAGCACATTACTTGATTCAATCTCATTCGATTAATCATGCAATCAAATTTTGATTCAAATTTTTAGCCTAAAGACGAGCATCACTGAACGGCTGCAGGGGAAATATTTTCAAAACACTTATGGAAAGAAAGCACCTACCTGTCCCTTGTGTCTTAATCATCCCAGTTCCTGTTGTTACAGTTGTACTCTTCGCCCGCGGTTCGGTCACGCCCACCTGCGCACTCATGCCCCTCCTCCAGGAGCCCGTCTGAGTGATGGGTGCAGTTTTCCGTCCAGAGCTGCTCTTATCTGACTCCTCCGAAACATCTGAAGGGTTCCGCCGCCACTTCAGAGCCGCTTCCATTTTGATGCCGCAATCCAAACCCCCGTCTGACTTCATCTTGCCCTCATCACTGGACCGAGCACTGTTGCGTTCGGTTGCTGAATGCTTCTCTGCATCTGTCTGAGGCTATGCAAAACAATATAAACTTTCAAATCAACATTACGAATGTATTAATATTAAAAAGTATAAATATTCCTTAATTTATATGAATCAGACACCACATTTTAGAACAGATTTATTATATGCATATTAGTAAGAATTCAGATATTTTCCAAAGTGATGTGACATAAACATATAACAGATGGATAAATCGTTAATGATATTTATTGGTATTAAGTTGACAAACTTTTTAAGGGAATTAGGCTCCAAAATTTTGAATTGAGTTGTTAGTTATCAATATATTTACTTATAATTACCTGTTTAATTCTATTTTAGAATGAACACATCTAGCATAAAACAACAAACAGCACTTGGCAGTAGATTTGGTGGTTTTAGAGTTTGTAGGGTTTTTTTCTACCCAAACTTACCATATCAATATAATTCAATTAGTCCAGCGAAATATAGAAATGAAGCTTGACCCAACCTATTTGTTTTAGACTGCATATTTGTTCCAATTTATTGTGATGTGGCATGCAATTGCTTGAGCTTAAATATTGAATATTAAGTTTCTATGCAATCAACAGCACCTATTTAGCACTTTATGAAAGTTTCAAGAAGGGGAATGTGAGAGTTGGGTTCAAGTAAACAGAAAGAGAAGGGGGATTGGGGACGTGCTGTAAATACTTAGCAAGTACATGCCAAGTTATTCTACTACCCCAAACCGTAACCTAACAGTCTACTAATGCTCTAATGGAGGGTTAATAGAAACGTAGTTGAAAAGTTACTTATAGTTAGTAAAATGTCTGAAGTGTGGTCTGAAGAATGGCTTAAGATCTCCAAATTTCAGGTTTTACACCACTGGTCTCGCACTCAATTCCTGGAGGGCCACCGATCTGCACAGTTTTTCTCGAATCCTAATCAAACCCTAATCCAGCTGAACTTGATCCAGCTAAACAAGGTCTTGGGGATTACTAGAAAACCTCCAAGCAGGTGTGAGCTGTGGCCCTCTAGGAATCGAGTTTGAGACCTCTGTTTTACACAAAGGAGCATGCACAGATATGTGATATTGGATCAAAGCGTTCATAAATGAATGCATAACAGTGTGTGTGTGTGTGTGTGTGTGTGTGTGTGCAAATGTGCACGGCTCATACTGTACCTGTCCGTTCAAAGCCTTACGGGCCGCGGCGGGGGTGTTGGCATAAGAGCTTATAGAGGAGCTGGTGTTGATGTCATCAGTATCAATAGCATCACTGATCCCACTGCTGACTGAACTACTGTCATCCCAACTGAAAGAGAAACAGACACAAGAATTTTTAGACATTACAGTATCTAAGCCTCTGTTTCCAAAGATACAGTACCAATTTTATGGAACGTGTTATCAAGTAGAAACATTATACAGAAACACATCCTTGGACTGAAAAAAGAGCACTAGCAGTGATTTTTGAACCATATCACAGGTCTATGAAGCCCTCACATGATAGGCTTTTAATACTGTACATTTACTGTACATTTTTGAATCTGTTCATGGTCATAGCGGCAAACCAGAGTAACTGATAACTGTGTTTAACACCATCCTCCCACTCCCGGGTGGTCACCATCATTCAGACCGTACTATGACAACAAAAGAAAGCATAAACACACACACACACACACACACACACACACACACACACACACACACACCAGCCTCACAATGGTACAAATCTATCTATCCATCCATCCATCCATCCATCCATCCATCTATCCATCCATCCATCCATCCATCCATCCATCCATCCATCCATCCATCCATCCATCCATCCATCTATCTATCTATCTATCTATCTATCTATCTATCTATCTATCTAGGATATTAGTCTAAAGGGTGTTTGAAGGTGAATCAACAAACTTTCTTTTGCGTTCCTTTTCTCTTTCTTTGTTTCTTTAGTAGAAGCCACAAATGTGAAGTCTAAGGACAAAGCACTGATTTCTCCATAAATCCCATATAGATGGGCTTTGAGTCTTAAAAAAAATTAATTAAACCAAAATCAGGCTTAAAAGATGCCACACTTTCCTATGAACCTAAAAGGATCGCGCTACAAATCTATACCACCCTTTGCTTGGCTAACACCCAGACTGAAGGATTTGTAAATCAGATATTAATTTAAAGAACACACATTAACATCCACTAACATCCACCTTATTTTTCCAAATACAAATAACTCACTCTACCTGATTCGATGTCCGTGGCTGCCACAGATGCCAGTAGCCGGGGTAGAAATAATGAGACTGATTTCAGGGAAAAGATGCCTCATGATCTTAAATGCTCAAAATGTAAACTCCCTTGCTGTATTTATTCCTCACTCCTTCCTGAATCTGCAAGACAATCCATGTATTCCCTCAAACCTCTGCCTCCTGTCACTCTCTCTCTGTCTGAGTTTTTCTCTGGTAATCAGATCCTTGAGAGGGACGTTTTAACCCTGCAGATCTCCGGAGATGGACCAAGGAGCCAGAGAAACACTCACTCACTTTCACACACATCCACACACAGACAAACAGAACTGAGGAGGACAAAGAGAGAGTGATAATGGAGGCCACAAAGACAAAAAAAACAGCTTTCTCTCTTTCACACACACACATGCACATGCAGGAACCACCCTTCTGGGTCTAGGATGCTAATTAGAGATCAGCGTTTTGAGTGTAGCTTGAATGAGGGCTTCTCTTTGGCTCGCTACCCTGCCATTACTGTCTCCAGTGGCCCAGCAGGCTAACCAGCCGGCCTGCTTTAAACAGCACCTCCGCAACAGCCCACCGCAGCCTGCGTTTCTCCCTGAGAAACAAATTCTCCACTAAAACCTGCGGGGTGACGTCAGTTACTTCAGCACGCACACACATCTATATCATCTAAGCAGACATAATGGTTATTCAAGAAACTGTATAACTAAGAATTAGAGCTTCATCTAAAAATTCACACTCTCACTTACCTCATAATTTAACAAGTATTTAATATTAAATAATTTAAATTAAACCATTAACATATTTCCCATAGACCTCCTATTATCTGGAATATATAAATATATAATAGACATGTTTAATCTGTGCTAAATCTCAATCTGTGCTAAATGTGGAGTTAAATCTCTACTGGAGAATGCATTAAAATGTCGATTATGCTGCTTTTAACTGCCTCTCAAAACCCAAATGTCCCCCCCATTCACAATCTGGTATCAATGCAATAAACCTTAGCACGGGGAAGGAGGGAGTTGGGGTTAAACCAGGCGAGTGTGTGTATGTGTGTGTGTGTGTGGGGTGGAGTAGGTTAACTGGCAGGCTTTTAAGAAGACCGTTACATTCCCAAACATTTTGGGGCATTCCAGACCTTTCCATGCTCAGCTCTGCGGTAGAAGAATGACAAAGCTCCTTCTGACCACAAAACAAAAAGAGGTCAACAGTCTTTTTATTCTTTTGTCTGCGGTTATCGTTTTTCCCCCTTTTTACATGCACATTCATCAACTTGCCTCATAAAGGTCTCTTCTGCCAGCAGACTTCAGTTTAGGGTTGGTCTGATTCATTTGAATCTTCAGTCCAAAAAGTTCATTTTTGGATGATTAAATGCCTGCTTGTTTGGAGATAAATAAATATTTGGCATGTATCTGAGGCGTATCACCTGATTTGTGCACCAGCAAACCACATAAGAGCTACATGTGAGTTATTTACGCCCTTTTCAGCAAATCTCTTTATGTTCTCCTGCAAATAAATGTGGCACTTTAAAAAGCGTTGTGCCAGGTTTGTCATCAATGAATGAGCATAAAAGGATTTGTGTGAATACATCTATGTAAATAATGTAAAACATTAAAAACAGAACTATTATTTCAAGATAGTTAATTACCATAAAAATATAATTGATCTTTTTTTTTAACCCCCAAAGAAGTTCTTTACTATAGTTAAGAGATTTCTTTTTCACGGTTAAGTTAACAAACTATTCACTTTTAGAACAATACATTTTTAACACCTACATAAACACATATGCATTGAATTTAGCATCTAGAGTGGACGTACAGCCCCACCCCCCCCCCACAACACACACACACACACACACACACACACACGAGCAGTCACAGAGTCTCTCATCTGCCCAACTTTCCTTAGCAACAGAGCTTTCATCATGGCCTGAAAGAATCGAGCATGTGAGATGCCCAGCATTTCTCTGTCTCTACTCATAAGGTCGGCCTGCTTTGAATGCTTAAACATGATCATCATGTTGATCCAGTTACCTGTAATGTGTGTGTGTAATCACACTTAAAATCTGCAGACTCTGAGGTTTTAAGGAATATAAACACAGAGACATGCACACATGAAACACTACAGCGATCAAGATCCCATAACTAGAGTTTATGTTACGCTGTATCAGTTAACACTGAGAAGAGCAGAGGCCCATCCATCTGTTAAATGTATCTCATATGATCTCGCTATCAGCATTTATGTAGAAGGAATGGTGACGTGCTCTCTGTACTTTACTACCAGCTCTATTTCTTTTTACTATTTCTAAAAATAACCATAACATCCAAATAAACCCTGATATATTCAGTATATAATATACAGTATATATATAAGTCCACCTACCCCAAACTCATCACTTTGACTTCACCGCTCTGCTTCTTAAATGCTGCAAATCCTAACTGTACAATTCCAGATTCCCGCTTTTCCAGGGCATGTCTTTATTCTGTTTGCCAAAGGTTTTCTAAGGTTTTCTGAGGTGCTGGGAATCTTGACAGATGTGGGCCATAAGAGAAAATGTTTTCATGCAAGTAGAAGCTTACATTAAAACAAAAAAAGTCTTCTAATAAATACACTAGATTTCAAATGTTTTACAAATGTTTTTCAAAAAAAAACTTTATGATTTTGAGGTGCAGTTATTTGATCAGAAATACAGTAAAAACTGTTTCAATATTTAAAAAAATATATTATTACAATCTAAAAATATTCATGTTATTTAATTATTATTATTATTGTATTGTATTATTTTGATAAACAGAAATTTTAAAAGAAAAATGATAATTTAAAATGGAAATATTTTGTAACAATGTAAAATTCTTCTCTTTTAATCAGTTGGATGCATTAAAATGTCTGTGTACAGTTACAATCTTTTCAAATCAGTAAAAATCAAGGAGGTCCAGCACAATGCCTCAAAAGGAAACTAAGTAGCTAGGTTTGACATTATCTCTTACATTTCATTTTTACAAACTATAAATTGTTCATGTACCCAAGCAAATAACTGAACATATTCCTTACGATGCTAGCAAACCTACAAAGTGTATCTAAAAACGAATCTTATGAAACAAAGAAAAATGTGTAAAAATATTGATATAAAAATTCTAGACTTTACAAAAGTTCATAATTTTTCATGATTTAAAAAATATATATATATATATATATATATATAATCTATTTTTTTTTGCCTTTTATCTAAAATTCCAACTAGTGTAAGTGTTTTTAGACTCCTTTCTATGAGATATACGAGAAGCCCATGTCCAGGACACCCACATACAGAAGAGAGAGATGGGAGGCCCTTTACCCAGGTGTGTTACGGCTGCACAGGTGTGCTGCAGACAGATCAGACCGACGGGGAGAGGGAACAGGGCCTGCGCAAGCAGAGAAAAGAAGGATCCTACAACATCACACTCACACAGTTCCCTATCAGAGATCCACTGCACCTGCTCAGGAAAATATAAGCTAGCTTTGCCTCTTTATGCCAACTCTCTCTGTCCTTCAGCGTGCACTACAGCTGAGAGCTGGCTGTTTGAACGCCTGTCCAGGAGTCATCTGAAGTGCTCTGACACTCGAACACATGGTGGAGAAACACGGCTGTGTCATTCCCAGGGCCTCTCTCAAGCTATCTCTCTCTCCCTTTTATCTACACGCCTGCCAGAAGAAGTGTTATTTAAAGCAGGACACCCCAGGGACTTCTGAAATGTTCTCCTCTTATTAGGACACTAGAAAACAGCGTAATGATTCCTGGTTCATTTCGTGAGCTGTAAATAATAGCATATCATAACAAGAGGAGAAGATTACAGATAGATCTGATCAAAAGAGAGAGACAGAGAGAGAGAGAGTTTGAGGGCAGCAGAGACAGTGGTAGATGTTTAGGAGCTGGAGGTTAACCACAAGATCCTCAGCGCAGTGGAGGGGACTTGCTTTTAGAAAAGAAGGAGGGGAACCGTCCGAAATAGAGGGAGGCTTTTTATGGCGCATGGAACACCCATATTATATCATTTCATCACTGTGCTGTTCATTTCCTCTGATGTGCGGAGGCTGAGGGGGACGGGAATATAAAGATAGAGAGGAATTCCCCCATGCGCTCGTCCTGTGGTCGAGTCCTAACAAGACACACTTTAGTGAGGGGGTAAATGTCTAAGTAACCCTACCCAGTTTACCACTCTAACACTGGCGACAGTAACATAGTGCAAAATGGTCAAATGCAATTATATAAAAGATAATAGGTTATTGTCTCAAGACAGTCTTTTATCGTATTCAAAAGCAGCTGTTTTTAACAGATCCATGCAAAAGGTCTAACACAGAGACAAGCTCTTTCGTTTTGGTGAAGAGAAGAGAATTCAAATCAGTTGGGCTGGGTTGCTTTTCGTGTTTTGGGACAATACGTCATGTGACAAATGTCATATGCAAAACTGAGGATTACTAAATTAGACTGCATCAAGTAAAATAATAAAAAGGTACTGCGAAATACAAGTAAAAAAGTAGAAATATTAAATAATATACTTTTAAAATGATTAAAAATTATTTTATTTAGATCATTTTAACCTATTTAATTAGTGGTTAAATATTTAATAGATTAAACAGAAGAAAAAAAACTACTAAATAGAGACATGATATAGATTAATTTAGATTTTAGTATTACAAACAACTTTTAATAGAAAAAATAAAAAGCATTTAAAACTAGACTTTAATAGAGTTTTAATACCAATTTAGATTTTCATTTTTAAATAAAAAAAAACTCCCTTGCATTTTAGATATATTTATACATAATCTAAAAGTGTGATATTGTTTATGCAATAGTCAAATGATGGCAACTGCCTATTGAATTGCCACCGGATGAGCAATATTCCATAGCAGAATTAGACCTGCATTAGACCACTATTAGGATGTCCACTTGATATGATTTAATCTACCCAGATATGAAGTATGGGCAGCGTTAAAACACACAATCTTCCAATATTTTCCACAGTCACACGAATCGTACTTTTCCCTCCAGCTGAAGGACTAAATGTGGTGATGTAATATCTGAATGAGTGGCATCTCATCTGGCTCACGCACACATCTGTCCCTCTGCCAGCCAAATGACTCAAACACATATAAATACACACGCTAATTAAATATGATCGTTTAAGAGGGGCAGAGGGTTACACCCACAACCTACTACCTAGATCTGCAACAGAGAGGGCTGTGGTGACAAGCCATCATTTTCTTTTGAAAGCTAGTGGAGTGTGCACGCTCAGCTCAGTAGAAGACCTATTTTTTCTTTTCCTTTCTGTAATGGAGCGTGCCATCATCCACCAGAGCCACCTTCATAAAGAACTTAACATAGACCTACAGCAGCCTAGAAAACCAATGCAACAATATATACAGACAAAACAGAAGCTGATATTATTATCACACCTCAAATGCAGGAGTGGATCCACATTTTGTGGATGTATAGAATGCAAGATTTGATGATGATCAGGGTGTGAGGGGTTTTGGGTACCTGTCGGCGTCTCCCTGGCCGGTGGAGGCGTTACGCTGTAGACTTTCCCGTACCATTGCCATTCCATCCGGCAAACGGTTCAGTCGTCGTGTATACAGACTCAATCCCCCATCCGTCATGTACCTAAGAACACACAAACAGAGATCCGACATTACTCGTCCAATCCAAACAAAAACTGAATGTAAAGAACATTCAAAAGCAAAGAAATTGTTTCCAGATACATTATAGCCATTGACTAATAAAAACCACAGTGCAGTTAGGTCTCATATACTTTCAATTTAAAATAATTAAATAAACTGGTAAATAATATTTATAGAAGTCACTAAACAACAAAATATAATATAATATAATATAATATAATATAATATAATATAATATAATATAATATAATATAATATAATATAATATAATATAAAACAATAAATAATAAAGTGGTATAAACTGGTAAATAATATTTATAGAAGTCACTAAACAACAAAATATAATATAATATAATATAATATAATATAATATAATATAATATAATATAATATAATATAATATAAAACAATAAATAATAAAGTGGTATAAACTGGTAAATAATATTTATAGAAGTCACTAAACAACAAAATATAATATAATATAATATAATATAATATAATATAATATAATATAATATAATATAATATAATATAATATAATATAATAAATAATAAAGTGGTATAGATATCTACTGGATATCTAACGTAGATTTCTCTCACATATTAACTGCTAAACAAATAAATTCAATACTATTAAATACATAAATAAATACTGCAGTCATTAACTAAAACAAATCACTAAATAAAAATATAATATAAAATGATATTATATAATTATAATATAATATAATATGACAATAAGTCCTGAATAAAGACACAAAATTGATCACGATTTTCCTATAATTCTTAAAGAAATTAATGTCAGAGAACTCTACATAATCTAGATCATTTAAATACATTGGTATATTATATTATATTATTCAATACATGCTACTAATAATGGTCAGCATATCATACCAATAAATAAAAAGAACAATGCAGAGAATAATATTCATTATAAACAGTATAAAATAAATGCAGTTTCATTTTTTTTTTGGTCAGCAGCAGAAATAGAAATGAACATCTCAGTCAAAAAAATATGTTAAACAGTCTTTCAACTAATACAGCCCTCATGACATCCAACCCCCTGCTGGTTTAAATCAGGCAACAGGAAGTAAGTGTGTGTGTGTGTGTGTGTGTGTGTGTGTGCGGCATGAGGTTAGTGGGGTCAATGATTCACAGTCGCTCCGCAAAAAGGAAAATGATCCATCATGTCTTCAGAAAAGACTTCAAATTAATCAAAAATGATAATCACACATACATGAACAAAGGTCACCCATACACATATACACATAATATTCTTGAATAAATAAATAAATAAAAAATATCCAAAAAGTGTAAAAACAATCCTCAACCATCAGCTAACTGCTGCTGTCCAATAATAGCAGATCTGTGCATGCAGTTTTCACTGAAGCAACAGCACTCATTTCTTTATCCATTCATTCTTTAACCCACGTCTATAAGTTTTAGGAGGGTGAAAGGGCTACCTGGAGAAAAACAAACTCTCACATAACTCAAACAAAAACAGATACTCTTCCAAATATTTGCCCGGTCACAAGATTCCTCTCACTCTGCTACAGTTCCCACTGGACACGGGAATAAATCCCCCAGTCTTCACGCTCAGCGGACTCACTCAAGGTAAGACGGTTGTGTGTCTGTGAGTCAGTACAGTGCCTCTTTGTGTAAAATACTGTCCCATCATATTGAGAACGAGCTGCTCCAGACAGCTAACGGTGCAACATCTCTGCTCAGACCACCTCCACGTACCTCCAACTCTCAGTTTCCCTCCATATTTCTGAGAGTATGTACAGTAGGTGAATCTCACAACAATGTCCAGGTTATATTTCACCATAAAATCTTAATTTTTATGAAAACAATGCTACGCTTTGTAAAAATTGAAGTTACTAGGGCATTAGTATAATATAATGCATCAATGGCAATACATTTATAATATAATATAATATAATATAATATAATATAATATAATATAATATAATATAATATAATATAATATAAATGCATGAATGCCATAAAATGAAAGAAACAAATGCAACATCTAAAAATATTTTTTTGAATTTTATTTTGTGGTGACATATGACCCAGATTTGACTTCAGACACATTTTCATAACATTTGCACTTAAATGATTATATTTACAATCCAATTTCAAACAACAGCCATCCCAGTTACAAAACATTAGTTACTAAGAATATAACACTAAACAGAAACAGACTGAATCTCTAAACTTATTGTAAATGTCAATTCTAACTTTTCTCTAAAAGCATTAATGGTCACATGATAACAATAATAACAAGTTGACAACAATGACTGACATACCTTTCACTGTTAAAAATCCACCGGACGCTTAATTTGCTAAAACACAGGTGAGATCCTGTGTGAAATGCACACTCTCTGATGTGTTGTTGTGCATTAGCGGGTGAGGTTATGAATATGTTTCTCTAGTGCTGGAGTGTATTCTCTGTCTCTACTCTTCTGTATGTGAGTGGCTGGAGTTTGTGCCGGTGCGCTGGACTGTTTGGTGAGGAGGGAGGAGGCTAAACCAACCACCCCCTTCCCCAAAACACACACACACACCCTCACATAAACACAACCCCCACCCCATGAACACGAGAGCCTGGAGGGGTTTGGGAGAAGGTCAGCACATGGGGGGAAGAAAGAGGGGATGAGAAAGAGAGAAGCAACAGGAAAGAAAGTAAAGAGGAGAGTTAAGACTAAATTAATGACAGATTCAGTGTCTGAGTCTGACATTTGAAAGGCAAAAGGGCTGATCATTTCTAAAAGAAGTATGTCTGTAAGGAGTCATTTATTCACTTTTTTATATATATATCATACATGTGTGTATATATATATATATATATATATATAATTATTTATTTATTATACATGTATATATATATATATATATATATATATATATATATATATATATATATAATTATTTATTTATTATACATGTATATCTATATATATATATATATATATATATATATATATATATATATATATATATATATATATATATATATATACATACACACATTTAATTATAAAGAGACAGATGAATAGAAATTAAATAGCGATTTTATATATTTATATATATATTTAAGTGAGTGTGTGTGTGTATATATATATATATATATATATATATATATATATATATATATATATATGAATATAGTGTCAATAAAATTACATGAAAACAACTTCTTATTATTAAAATCACTAAATTATATTATATTATATTATATTAGAAGTCAAGAATTCGAATTTAAATTTGATAAATGACTGAAAAAATAAAAATAATAATTTCAATAACCCAAATCTGGCTTGATTTTATCTATGCTAAAGACAATTCATCTGTTTTTCTGATGAAATCTGGGTGATAATTTTTTTTTTAAATCAATAAAAATATTTAAAATGAAAACAGATCAAATGCAAATGCAAAACAACAGCCTATATAAAATATAATGATATTTAAAAAAAATTTTGTTATTTTTTTGAAATCCCCAAAACCTAAATTCCTGCAATCTTTTAATTGAATTCACACATTAAAACTATGAAATGTGTGTGAGTGTGTGTGTTTCTGTGTAAACAAGACCTATTCATGATCTGACAGCTACTGTATAATGTGTGTTTGGAGAGGAACACCGAGCTCTTAGCATGTGTTTTCTAACCTACTAAAGAAAAACCCTCTGAGCAAAAACCAAACAACCTAAAAGCTATAAATGCCTCCAGACTAGCTATAGATAAACTTTAACAAGTGACGTGATTTACAGCCTTGCCATCTTATTCCAGATGATTATTTGTTTTACAGTAATCTCAGTAGCTTTCCAGATGCTGTAACCACAACGTCAGTCATATGTCAGTGTCTTTTAACTAAAGAGCATATTCATTTCAGCGTGATACATATGACCTAATGTGACAAACCTGTCCCTCCATTATCAAAGTGCTGTCATGAACAGAGGAAGGAGATCATATTAGCTCAACCTGTATGTGTTCATATGTAGAGCAGCCTGGGGTGAAGCCTTTAACCCCGTCAGTCCTGATTGCACTGTGAAAACAACCACTTTGAGACCAGGGAAATCAAATCCGACACCAGTATCACGAGAGCCTCTTTCCGTTAGGGATCTGGTTCAAACATGTTAGTGCTTCTATTTTCTATAGCCCTCCAATAGCAATCTCCCTTCCCTCAATGCTCAGGAGATCCTCTAGTTTAAGAGTCATTTATCAAAGCACACACGAGATTCCTTTTTCAGTCAAGTGTCAGTGTTAAGGACTTTACATTCAAAATGTCAGATTTACAATAGCACCCAAACGAGTGCAGTAAACGGTGAATTTGACAGGATTCTGATGCCTGGATTTCGTTAGACAATGTGATTTTGCATCCAGACGTCAGGCTTATGGCCAGATGTAATTGCAGCATGCCACCTGGCCCGTTCTCTATAATCTGGTAATGTTAGAAGCACTAGAACAGTTTGTGGTGTTCAAACCACACAGGAAGACTGTGATTGTGGGGAAATAATAGCACAAGAGGTTTCAATTGCACATTATCACAGCCAAGGTATGCAGAGAGAGCTTGTTTCAGCATGAAAGGGGGCGGTGAATCTGTGTTACACTGCCCCTTCGATCTGTACACTCAGTATGCACTAAAGCTGCTTTAATTACCGCCTAAGGACCAGAGCTGCAAGGTGACAGTATTCATTGCATTTAATGTGTTCACTGCGTCATTGGACGTCGTATGTGTATACATCTGGATTTCAGTGCATCAGGACAACGCTGATTCAAACTAAAGTCAACATAAAAACACAAAGTCCCAAATCCTGAGCTTTGAAGAAGAGGCAGCAGAGAGAAAAAAAGTATAAATCCATTTCAGATTTAAAGGGATAGTTCACTCAGAAATTAAAATTGTGCCATCATTTATTCCAAATTTATTTTCTCTTTTTTTTCTGTTGACGACATTTTGAAAAATATGGACCCCACTGACTTCTATAGTATGGAAAATAATAATAATAATATTATGAAAGTCAATGGCTACCAGCAAATGTTTGTTTACATACATTCTTCAAAATATCTTCTTTTGTGTTCACGACAAGAAAGAAATGGATACAGGTTTGCAAAAACTTGAGGGTCAGTAAATCATCTTCATCTTTGGGTGAACTATTCCTTTAAGATTACAAAAAAAGTCAAACATCTATAACAAGATGATATTAGTGGAATACAATACCGCCCATAGTTTGGGGTCAGTAAATTTTTCATTTACTAATGTGTGTGCGCTAATAATTTTATTCAGAAAGGAGGCATCTAATTAAAAGTTAAGACATGCAAAATGAAAAAAAAAAATATATATAATTCAAATAAAAGTTTTTTTTAACCACACTGATAATAATAAATGTTTCATAAGCTTCAAATCAGCATATTAGAAAGATTTCTAAAGGATCGTGTGACACTGAAGCCTGAAGTATGATTAAATTAAAAAAATATATATATTCTTATATAATATATTTTGCAATAAATTCATCATTTTAATATTAATTAATATAATAATAATAGAAAGCATTTTTTAATTCTAATATTATTTATAAATTCATATAAATTCTAATAAATATAAATTATAATATTATTAATTAATATAATAATAATAGAAAGCATTTTTAAATTCTAATATTATTTATAAATTCATATAAATTCTAATATTATTAATTAATATAATAATAATAGAAAGCATTTTTAAATTCTAATATTATTTCATAATATTGTTTTAACTGTATTCTTACTGTATCTATCGGTGAGAATAAAAAACATCTTTCAAAAACAATATATCTCATGACCCAAAACTTGAATGGTAGATTCTTTTCTGAATGTGTGCATTTACTAAAACAATGCCTAAATGTAAATTTGATCAACTCTGCTCAATACATTTAAAAAGGTAAACACAAAAACTCTTCTTACATAAGTAAAAGAAAAGCCTGTGGAAATCTACTGCCTCTAAACTGAAAAGTTAATTTCTGACCTGGAAGTCATGCATTGATTTATAATATCAATATGAAAATAAATTAGAACTAAGAAATTACCTAAGAAAAGTGACCTTAGACCTAAGAAAATGTGTATTCATATTTAGAGAACCATATCACCCTCTAGTGGCTACAATAAATCCGCTCTGCAAATATCCACAGAGATTTTCAAGAGTCTTCACAGAAAGCATGATCCATTTGAATCGTTTTATGCCATTTATGAACTCTTTAACCTTTAATGGAGGTATCTTTACACCAAATCTGCTTCCTTTAGGCACCATTTACACAATAATTGGTTATTAATAATCTAGGACCAACAAAGAGTTACCACTTGTGTAAATTACGCTGTGCACCTTTAAATTGCCATTTAATTTTCCTTTCATCTGCACTAAACTGCATACCGAAAACGCCCGTAATTATCAGCCATTGGAAAAACCCCATTCGTCATCCGTCTCAACCACTGCCAATCATCTTTCACACTTACCCGCTGGTCAGCTCATCAGAGCGGGCGTTCTTAGCCAGCACGTCTCCATCACTCATGTAGCCGCTCATCTCCAGCCCCACACCTGCCAGGTCCAGATCCTCCACCCTGTCTCCCAGCTCCAGGCCACAGAGGGCGCTCCCACGCGCTGCCAGCTGCTTCCGTAGAGGAGCCGGGTACAGATACCGGCCCTGGCCGGACGGCACACCTCCACTGCGGGACTGATACCCGTTCCCAACCGAGGGAGCATCTCCTGCTTGTAGACGGGGGCTGGACTGACCCATGCGACTGGCCCAGGACAGCGGCGCGGGGCGAGATGCCATGCTGAGGATGCTGCGACTGCTCATTTCAGTAGTAACACTACCATCAAAAGTGGTCTCCAGTGTGCTGACAGACAAAGAACATTCAAAATTCACTTTAAGTCAATATAAAATCTATTTCATATGACCTTTTAAAGCTATGGTATCAATTGTACCATGGTCCATATCTATAGTTTCTTAAAAAATACCATGTTAATAGTTGTTTTTATTACAATAGTGGCTTGCACCAAGTTGTAGCAACATTCCTAGGCTGTTGTAGTAGTATAGTTAATTCCAGGAATCCACAGATACCATGGTATTTTGCACCAAATAGTATTCAGTTACAATATTTCCTTAACTTAGTACTATGCATAAAACCTTTTCTCATATTATGAGGAATTGTAACCAATATCCTGACACCTCAGGAAACAAAAATGCCTCGCTGCACTCGTTTTGACCTAAAATGGACTTTATAAGCGGTTCACAATTACAGCATGATGCCATCATTGCAATGCAGTCTGGGTCAATCAGCTGAATAATCAAAAAAGAGGAACAAAGAGGTTTTAAGAATAGAGTTAGAAAGAGCATGGTGGAGCTGCTGGACAGACTCTATTCAGTTAGTCATTTACAGTTAAAAGAGTCAAGCTGAGGAAGGAATGGTTACTTGTTATGGTCTCAAAAGACAAAATACTGTGAGAAAATACTTATCTTAGCTGCTTTCACTCTGAAAGTTCTCCTGCTATATCACACTGTGAAAAGTAAGAAACAGATGCATTTACCTGTGTGTGATTTGCGTCCCCCGCAAACTTGACATGGTCTCTTCTAAATTCTGCCGCAGGTCAGCAATATTTTTGACCGTCCTCAGACGTCTGGTCTCTGGATCTTCACCTGAAAATAAAGCATTCATTTTCACTCTTTATATCACACATTAGTATTTAAACACTTTTCAACAGTTTGGGTAAGATTTGTTTTCTTCTTTTGAATTTTCCATTCATCAAACAATGCTAACTATTGTTTTTCAACAATGACTGACAATAACAAATGTTTCTTAAAGCAACAAATCAGCATATTAAAATGATTTCTGAAGCATCGTGTGACAATAAAGACTGGAGTAATGGCTGCTTTGCCATCACATAAATAAATCAACTTTTTATTGTTTCTGAT
Organism: Carassius gibelio; assembly: GCF_023724105.1. Lineage (NCBI taxonomy): Eukaryota > Metazoa > Chordata > Actinopteri > Cypriniformes > Cyprinidae > Carassius > Carassius gibelio. Next base: position 7,090,022 of record NC_068402.1, read on the forward strand.
CAAATAAATGAAGTCTAGGTGATTATAGAATACTTGACTTCAGAACATCATCATCAATATCAGTCTTTGTTTGTCCAAATGGTGCATTGATTATAATTACCATCAGGAGAATGTCTAAGAATATCAGATGTTTTAAACTTCATCAGCTGAACTGAAGAGTTACAGTACCTGACAGGTCCTCAGTAGAAGACTGGTTGATCTTACTGAAGCTACTGGAGTCACTACTACGACATCCAGAGCTTGGGTTTGTGCCTATGGGTCCATCTGCATCATTGTGAGACCTAAAAACACAAGGGTTAAAATTAAAAAGATGTCATTTATGTACATGCATACACATTGTCTGTGAAATTCAAGCCAGCAGAAGTCATGGCGTGACTAAAGGAATCCTCTATGGAAGACATACACAGGGCAACAGGTCTGTTTCAGAGGAAATACCAGTCGAACACTTCACAGCTGAGCTTGATGGGGTGTCATGCACATGTGCGCACACATACACAATTACCACTTTGTGGTTCCTGTATTTTTTAATGGTTTCTATAGCAGTCTTATTTTAGTATTATTTATATTCTACTATACATTTATTAATATTTAGAATTAGAGTTTTATTTTTATATCTTTAGTATTCATTCAAAAGCAATTTGTCACTATTAATTGTTTTATTTTATTTCAGTTTTAATTTTGGGATTTTTTTTAGTTTTATTACTCCAAATTAAACCTTTTTTTAGTTAGCTGCCAAGGTTATATTTCTAACTTTCTTTTTTTCTTCTTCTATTCTGGACTGCTTTAAAGAGAGAAGAACATTGAAGTTGTTTTTCTTTTTTTTTTCTTTTTTTGGAGTGTCAATTTTAGTTAACAGCAAAATACAGTTGAAATCTGATTTTATCACACTTATTTCAAACCACATTCATATTCGTATCACAGGATTTGAATAAAAAAATCAGAAATGTGTTTCAGTTTTAATAGCCCAGTGTTAGTTTATTAATACAGATATACTGTTATTGTTTTTAATATTTTGATTTAGTGTTTTATGTTTACAATGAGTTAATTTATATAAAGCTGGATCTATACTACGCGAGCTATGATGACTTTCACCTATGTCGAGAGCGCATTATTGTAGCGAGAAAGTACATTAATATAATGTGCGAGCGCGAGTGTTCATACACGCTTACTTTAAGTAAAGTGGAGAGATTTGCGATAACATCTAGATCTGGTTTGAGTTTCTCCTTTGATCTAAATCTATGTATTTTTTTAATGTATAGTTTTATCCTCCTCCAGATGTAGATCCAGGACGAGTCTCACCTGTACATGAAGGGTGCTACGGTGGCTGTGTTGGGGTGGCTGTACTGCTGCTGTGGCTGAGGCAGCTGCACACTGACTGTGTTGCAGGCCGTGGATTGTGTTCCGTTGGCCACCGGGGCGGCGCTGTGGTGTCCTTTCCCCTCGATGGAAACCAGGCTGGAAGAGGACGAGGAATGCCGGCTGTCCCTATGAAGTCCCAGACCCCCTCCCAGACGCATACTGCGAGGCCTCTCATTGTCTTTACCACCGAGGGGCAACGCTGAACTTTTTACCGCTCCATTTCCAGTGTTTTTACTTCCTGGTTTTGGAATTCCACTTTGCACAGGGGCGGGGCTTTCTTTCTTGTTGCCTCCCACTTTGCCGCCTTTGGGTATGAAGCTGGCGATCTTAGAGGCTTTCCTGGGCTCTGCCTCAGAGGGAGCAACTCTGCTTGAGGGAACAACTTCCTCTCTAACTTCCTCTTTGATCTCTACCTTTTCTAAGGAAGGAACACGCTTTGACCCCTCTTTTCCATTTTTGTCTTTTTCTTTAGCTCGTTCTTTTTCCTTTTCTTTATCTATGGATTTAGTTGAGGCTTTTTTTGCTGTGAGCGCCCGGCTAAACGTCCGTTGTGCGATGCCCTTTAGTGCAATCTTTGGGCTGCTGGTTGTCGTCATAACGGCACTCGATCCGTTCGTGGGCCTGACATTACCATCCATTTCCTCAGTGGGTTTTGTATTGGAACCAACCTCGATTCTTTCGACTTTTGACTCTGTCGGCGTAACGGCGCCCTCTGCTGGCGTGGATGACTTGGAGCCTCCTTTGCTGTTGAAAAGTTTGAGTTTCTCCAGCATGGACTTCTGAGGCACAGCTTTCGGTGGGGGCTCTGCAGGCACGGGCTGCTTGGCTTGGTGATCTGGTTTGATGGAAAGCACCGTGGAGGGAGCGGTGGAGGTAGCAGTGTGCTTGGTGCTCTGAGATTTGCTTCTCCAGGGTTTGTTGCTTGAGTTGGGCTGGGGGATGGCTGATGATGATGAAGATGAAGATGCCACAGTGCTGGTGCTAACAGAGGTGCAGGCGGACGCCAGGGATGACAGAGTGTGCTCAGTCACGCCTTGTGAGGAGACACTCTCTGATGATTCTGGAGAGGAAATGACACGAGAGGTGATGGTGAAACACAGGAAAATCAAAGAGACAGTCATGGAGAAAGTTGGATTGCATATGTGAGAGGAGGAGTGAAGAGCAGTTCATACTCATTCATATTTGTACCATGAAATCAGAATTTGAATTAAATCAGATTTCCTCTTAGAACCAGAAAAGTATCTGAGTTTGAATGGTCCAATGTTATTTTAGTGTATTCATATATATTTAGTGTATTATAGTGTATTTAGGATTTGTTCATATTTTGAATTAGCATTCCATTTATTTCTTTTTTTAATGATTTATTTAATCAGGAAGGTCCCAAAGAAATACAATCCTAGTCCTGGTCAAGATAAAAAAAAAAATAATAATAAAAAAAAAAAAAAAATTGTAAGATTACAAAAAAAAAGAAAAGAAATAAATGGAACTTAAATAAAATGTTATAGAGAACATTAAAATAAAAAATAAAAAACACATAAAAAAGATTTTAAAAAAATATATATATATATATCATTTTTTTATTTTTATTTTAATGTTCTCTATTTTAGTAATCTTACTATTTAAACTTACGTTACATTTACATTTATGCAATTTTGCAGATACACCGCATCGAAATGTGTTTGAAATCCAATCAAAATCTAATTTTTGCAAATCAGTCAAACAGTCCGATCACACTTCATGTGGTTTTTCATAATTATGGAACACATAACATCATGAATGAGATGTTTCTTGGCACTGCTCTGACACATACATCATTACTATAGCAACAGATACAACAACAACACTGATGAACAGTCAGTCCTAAAGATCGGATCTGAAAACCAAATGAAAAAAAAAGATGTTGTGGAAAAAGTACCTGGGAACCAGGGAAATAAAGCCAAAATTAAATCAAACTGAATCAAAGGCTACGGAAAACAGGAAAAAAGTTTAACCGGAGATGAATATTGAAACTGTTGGCCCTGGCCATAAAAGGCTAGTTACTCCTAAGCTAATGTTATTCTAATAGTGAGCAGCAGACAGCCGACTGAGATCCATTCTAAACTGTTTACACTAACACAGCGAGAAAGACTTTAATGCCCATTCAAACACTGGAGGCCAAATTTAACTATCGTGCTCTGTGTGACATACACAATCAAATCTTCCTTTAAATAACTGACATGAAATATAAACTATACCAAAACCAAAATTTTAAATAATGCATGAAAATATATAACTAGCCAGTGTTAACTGATGAAATATACTTGCATTTTAGCACAACAGAATAATAAAAAAGTGCTTGAAAACAAACGGTTAAATTAGCAAAACCTTGCAGAATGACATGCATTGCTCATATGAAATAATCTAAAAATGTCAATTATAATCATTCTGATAGTAAGAAATCGGTTTATAAAAAGCAAAGAAAAACATAAAAATTGTAATGAAATCAGCATGTTATCTGTCTCTCATTCACCTTGCAGGTCCATTTGTTAAAGTGAGCTGGTTTCACCGTCGGTCCAGCCTGTAGTGTCTCAGTAGTCGAGGAGCTACACTGCAAATAAAACACTAACTGCAAACAGTTCTCGCACAGAAACCCCGCTGTCCTTCTGTCCTGCCCCCTCCCTCTGAGGCTCTAGATCACGCTCAACACACTCGCTCTGTCAGCCGGCCGGTGGTCCAGACTCAGTAAACAAAACTAATGCTGCACATTACAAATGAGATCAAAAACTATAGGTTTATCCCAATGAGGGCCTAGTCGGAAGGGTTTGGATGTTTCCCACAGATACTTTACACTTATCAACTGATTACACTCAAATGTTCTTCTTATTTTTCAGGTTCAGAGTTTAACGATCTGACATTGGGGGGAAACACTGTTCCCATCTCATTCAGTTTGGCATTTAATGAGCGCCACAGAAACAAAGCGGCAATTAGGAAGTGATTAAGGTCCAATTAGCCATGCCAGCCAGAGAGAAGTGGGTCAGACCACTAATGACTTCCAATAGGTAGAGAGAGGAAAGAGAGGGGCCGAGAAGGGGACTGTATGGAAAAAAAGACCTTGGTTATAGAAGTGAAAGTTGAGGGAGAGAAAAAGTTGAGCAGTTTTTGTCCGGAAACAGACCATATGACAATAAACTGCAAAACATCGGGAGAAAATAATCCTATTGGTCTTATGTCATAGGGAAACTCTAGAGCAACTTGCTGCCCTCAGGGTTTGTGGCCCGTCTCAGTTCCTCTTAACGTCCACATTTCAGTGATTATTTCTCCACGGCAGAATAACAGCTAACCCCATTTCATTCTGCACCTTGTCAGTGTTTTTTCCCCTCTGTTGTTAAATACAGTCATCATGGGATTGTAAGATAATTCCAGTTGTTATTGGTCATATTTTATCTTGTATTCATCATGCAAACAGGCCTGATTAGGCTAGTATTTAATTAAGCCAATATTATTCACAAATACAGCAACCGCTGTAAATAAAATCTTAAACAGCATATGGACCGGACCATAAGGTAATAGTTCACCCAAAAAATGAACATGTTGTTCCAAACCTGTATCATCTTCCTTATTCTTCTTTCTTCATATCCAGTTACTTTTGGACAAAGGGAATCAATGGGAACTGTTTTGTCACCAACATTCTTTAAAATAACTTTTTTCCCCTCCATGTTCCACAGAAGAAATCGAGTCATACAGATTTGGATCAACATGAGGATTAGTAAATAATGTTCTTTTTTTGGGGGGGATAGACTATCCCTTAAATGAAAAAATTATGTTATGTATAAAAAAAACGTATCAAATAAAATAAAATAAAAACTGCTGCTTTAAAATAAAATCAAACTGCATAAAATGACAATGATACAAATACTGCTTTTGACAGCACTGATTTTAAATGGACTTCAATTTCAATCTCTGAAAACATACAAGGTGATTTTTTTTCTTGTCTGTTTTAAAATTGTAAAAACTTTCAATCTTCTTTCTAGCCCACTCTTGACTCAGGTCATCTCAGAACCGGCTCATGTCTGTTTCAACAGTGTCAGAATGATGGCACACACACAGAAGAGTTGTGCTCCATTGCTCTGTGATTCACAATCTCCCTCTGCCTTGCATTAAGCCGGTCACACGCAAAATAACAGAGCTAAATGCATTATGGGAGAATCGGTCGGCTGACACCATTTACTAACTTTCACTGTCACAAGACCAAAACATCTGAACTCTTCAACTGCACACGAGTCTGATATTAAAGTCCGATTATTCAAGAAAACATTTTTAAAAAGTGAACATGGGCATGCAGTTTGTAAAGTATACCATTAGAAGAACCTGCTTTGAATTTCCTTTCAAATGCTTTGCTCACTTAGGAATATGTACAAACATACAGTTAAACAAAATTGAAAAACAGGACAGATTGCCTAAAGCATGACACTGTGGAAACTTCTTCTTTCTGTGACTCTTTCACTGCCTCCACTTTCTCAGGGCCACAACACACTAATTGGAGCTCAATTAATGCAGAAACTTCCTAAGCTTCGCTCACTCTGCTTTCAAAGCCAGTACCACACACACACACACACACACACACACACACACACACGGCACATTTGCAACATCTTTCAAACATCTCAGCTAGGGGTTGTGTGACTAGCTTCACTCAACATCATTATAAGCAGTTATTTCCAGCACTGACTGCTACATTAACTACTCCAAACTCAGCACAGAACACAAATGTGCACAGTGAGCGCTTAAAGTCAACATGAACTCAGTACTGACCCAGTTTATCTTATAATGTGTAATTCATCAGCGCACGTTATTCCAGAAAATGTGTAAAATGCAAAACCTTCCTGTAGAAAGTCCGCTTTTGTTTTCTGTTGCTGCTCAACATTTGATTTCTTATTATTATCCATGGTGAAATCAGTTAAGCTGCTTATTTAATTTTTATTTATTTTTTATACCATGATATATTTTTTTCAGGATTCTTTGATGAACAGAAAGTTCCTGTGCCTTCAATTTCAATTTAATGCATTTTTTGCTGAATTAATTGCATTAACACTGATAAAAAAAAAAAAATACACAGACATATATATATGGCTTATTGGTTAGAGAGTTTGACTCCTAACCCTAAGGTTGTGGGTTCGAATCTTGGGCCGGCAATACCATGACTGAGGTGCCCTTAAGCAAGGCACTGAACCCCCAACTGCTCCCTGGGTGCCGCAGCATAAATGGCTGCCCACTGCTCCGGGTGTGTGTTCACATTGTGTGTGTGTTCACTGCTGTGTGTGTGCACTTCGGATGGGTTAAATGCAGAGCACGAATTCGGAGTATGGGTCACCATACTTGGCTGAATGTCACTTCACAAAAAAAATTAAATAAAAATTCTAGCTCCATAGCTTTTATTTAAATGGAGAAGAATGTTCAATTACTGTTCAAACTACATATGACAGATTTAATTTGGAGAAAGAAACAAATCATAAACATACCTTATTCATATCACAAATCTTGTCATACATAACTAAGACATGAGACAGTTTTTTTCTAGTCCATCTAAAACTTTTTTTTTTTACTATCAAATTTTTCTTTAAACATCGCCAGGGGCTGTAGCTAGTCAGCATTTTTTGAATAAATAAAATACAGAAAACAGATTAATTTGCCTAGGCATGATACAATCACAGATAATATATACACTGGAAGGACTCTGTAAAGACAAGCTTGTTCAAATCTGTTTTACATTCACACGCCAGCTGCCACACAAAAGCTCTTTAATGAAATCCTGACCAAAGCTCCCTTCACTTTAAAGACGGTGATGTTGGCTTTACCTTTGGCCTGAGCTGCTGCAGGTTTGGCTTTATCGCTGAACACCTGACTGCGGCGATTCCCTGCTGAACTGATGGACCCTCGAGGAGAACTCTCACTGCCCGCAGTGGACATCCTCGAGGTGGGGCCAGGCAATCTGTGACAGCCAGAGAGCAAAAATATTAACAATATTCACACATTTTCTGAAGATAGTGTGCGTGCTCCTTGTCAGTGCAGAACTTGTGCTCAGTGTTGTTGGTGTTTGCATTGTGATGGGATTGCTAATGCATTAGCAATGCACTATATATATATAAACTAAATATATATATATATATATATATAAACTAAATGTTTGTGCCTTCCTCAGAGTCTCTTGCTTTAGGACCAGTCTTATTCAGTTCAATTCCGGTTCATGAAGCTCAAAAAAAAAAAAAAAAAAAAAAAAAAACATCTCCTCTCCCCAGCAGCAAAAACTCTTTAAATTGCTTTGGTGCACTTTTTCATTTACGCAGTGACGGAGGATCTGTTCAGTGCATCAGTAGTGAATCCCTCCAGCATAACTTAGCTAGCAAATAGTACACTGTGCTTCTGAGGATTGCAACAATAAATAACCCTTAACAATGTATTTATTTCTGCGAAACTGGTGCATTTTAAAAAGGTTTTTTTTATTTATTTTTTTTATTTATTTATTTATTTATTTTTAAGCATTGTGTGCCTTTAAGGTTTAGATATTTAGATTAACACCACAGGTTTATGCAGATGCTGACCAGGGAAAGAATATAATAGAAGTAAAATATTTCGTATATACACATACTATAAATTTCAGGAGTCTAAACCAATCTTAAAATCTAACATATTAAAATAGAGACACATATTGACTTAAAAAAAGAAACATCAATAAAACCCCAGTAAACGCCTCTATGATGAAGATTTGTGATTCTAATGTGACATTTCTCCTGCAGTCCTTTAAGGCCTCATGATTGACACACAAACAGACTAATCTCAGCAAACCATCAAGTCTAGGTAAATGTCACGTCAATGTCATGTAAAATACAGGAATATCTGTCGTGACCTATGCTGCTAATCACATTGCTCTCTATTGTGTTGTCTTGACATTTTCTCATAAGTATGGAAAATAGTAATATTTTCCTCTTGCTTTCATTTCCTGCTTGTCTAAAATGCATCTCAAATCTGTGGAAGGCTTATCTGCAATTATAACCATCCACCATTAGATGGCAACACTGTGTCACATGTTGCTAACAAACGAATGGTGGAATATTAAAGATTGGGCTGATATTTAAACTTGGAATTTTAAATAAGGTGTTTCAAAGTATTTTAGTGTAGTTATCTGAAATGCATTACACGTTTGCATTTCAAATGCATTTACACAGCACTTAGTGACTGAAGGCACGAACACATCATTCACTGAACCCAGAATTACAACCTCAACCTTTCTGTCACACACCACAATTAATAATTAATTTGCTCAAGCAGGGCATCACACAGAGCAGTTATTTTAAAGTTATCACAGCTCACTGAGCAGACACTTCCACTGGGACATGTTATTGTGACATGTAACATCACCTGACAGAGTACACATATTCTGTCTGGCCGGATAGATTCAAGAAAACGTTCACCAAGCCAACCATTGTTTTCTTCTTAATATTTAGAATAAATCTAGTTTATCCATCTATTTAATAGATGTCTCTATCCAACAATAAATCTGTTACATAGATATCTATTAAATATATACATGCATAACATTTTCATAATCACTTATCAATTGCATTCTGTTATATACTTTATTTACTAACTGTAACCACAGTTAAATACTTAAAAATACTTTGCTTTATAATACCCATAAAAATACTTTAATATATGCATTCACATGCACAAAAATGACCTCTACATGCATTAAATAGTGTAATGCACTATTGACAAAATGACACCTGAAATATGGTGCTGGCTATGTGTTTTAATGCAATATACTTTTAAGTTATAGCCTAACTGTTGTTACAGTTATTTATGAAAATATAAGGTATCATTAATGTATGAATTATATATATATATATATATATATATATATATATATATATATATATATATATATATATACAGTCAAATATTTGAGTTTCACAGAACAATCTTGTACACACGAGTAGAATTAGACCACAAAACCACATGCAGAGAGTAAGTGAGGAAGAGGAGGGTGATGACGAGCAGGTGGACAGCAGAGGAACTACACGAGAGCACAGGATGAGAGTGAGAGCACTACCTAGAAGACTTTTTCTGACCAATGGAAAACTTGAGTTTACTGTGAGAGCCATCCCTAGATCGGAAGAAGAAGAGAAACAAGTGAAGAAAGAGAGAGAGAGAGAGAGAGAAAGAGAGAGAGAGAGACCGACAAACACAGAGAGTGAGGACTAACACAACATCACACAATCACAACGCTAAGAGAATGAAAACACATTTAGACAGATCCACAAACAATCCATACAACATAACGCTAGATAGATAGATAGATAGATAGATAGATAGATAGATAGATAGATAGATAGATAGATAGATAGATAGATAGATAGATAGATAGATAGATGTTACCTGGACTGCATCTCTGGCTGTGTTTTGTGTGTGTGCGTCCCATGCGAGGTGGAGGTCAGCTGGGCCGGGGCGCTGCTCTGCTGGCTTAAAGGAGTGTGTGGATGTGTGTGTTGTGTGTGCGTCTGTCTGTTCGTCGTCTGCTGCTGCTGCTTGTATCGAGACAGGCTAAAGAAGAGCCCCAAGATGGCTTTCAGGTTTCCATTCCGGATCTCTATGAGCAAGAGATGTTCAACAACACATTGGTGTTTAGTATGGAACTTGACAGGCACTTTTCTCTCAGAGTAATTAGTAGCAATTAGTAATAGAGCTGCTTAGAGTTCAACTGAACTCATTTCATAATTGATCAACTTTACAATGGTGAGTTACTGAACTGAACTAAATTGAGCTGAATAATGACACAATCATCTTCTGTTGAGCTGCTTTAATTATTTTCCTGTTTATTAATATGAAGCTGCTTTGAAACAATCTGTATCATAGCCCTGTGTAAACAAATTTAAGACAAAGATGGAATGAGGTGTTTGAAAGTTTTTCTGCAACAAACAGCCAATAATATACTAAACTACTCATGCTTTATTAAGTATCAATGTGCGTTGTACAGTCAAAGAAACTTTTCTGTACTCTGTTTATTTTCACCATACGAGGGAAATGTAAAAATCACAACGACAACAAAAACAGTAAAGGAAGACACATTAAATGATAAAGAGGCATTCACAAAAGCACATACACTGTGTGCTGTACTGGTCAAAGTTTTAACCTCATAAATATGCAAATAACCCAGAAACATTAATATTGACAAATGGTTTAGAGATGTAAAATCTTGAAACCGGACTACCCAAATGATGAAACTATTAAACAAGGGTGAAGAATGAACAGTGTGAAACTTGTAACAAGATAACCCCGGTTAAAATAACCCTGGCTTAATCATTTAAAGTGTGAAAAACTAGATCAAAGATCAAAACTGTAATAAAATCTTAGTAAATTAGTATTTAAAGAAACAGTGTTTTTACCTTCAGCTGAAAGTCCCTGTATGTTCACACCTTTGGCTGCCAGGAAGCTCAGACAGGCATCAATGTTCTCGATCTAGAGAGAAATTCAGAGAGATTTATTAAATTCATTAAAATAAAATAAAAATCATGACAACCCACACACATGTAAACACAGAAAGGAGTCATTATCACCTAAAACAAACAGGCCAGGTTAAGTTCAGAACAGATGCTGTGTCTAGATTGAGTTTTCTTCACATCTGCTCTGAGGCTGAATACGTGACTCACTCTAGGAGCTGGAGTGTTATCAGAGAGCATAGATTGGCTGCTCAGTCAAAGCAGTATGCAAAGCCTTTTCTGCCGATCGTTGAGGGCGTCACATTAGCCCCGCTGCTAGGAGACGCTGTCGAGGACCTGACGCTGACCCGGCCGAATCCTAGTGGCACTCAATTCAGAGCAGAAGCATTTCTGATTGGCTGAGAGGAGAGTGATGTAATAGGCTATACTTAAAGGTCAAGTGGATTCTACTAGGAGTATCTCAATGATATTTACCTTACTCTAGGGTCGAGGTTAAACATAATCATGGCCTCCCGTTCTATTTACAGAGACAATATGTACCATATACTTGCATTAATACATTCTTGCCTAGTCTATAAAAAATGACAAAAATTGCATTATAAATATTCTTAAATAAGATTAATATATGTAGTTTCTCAAAACCATGCCATAACTGTATTACCGATCTAACTTTTACGAATACACCAGCCTATAAATAAATAATAAAACAAGTGGCTTGTTCAATATTGGACACTTTGGTTACAGTACACTTAAAAATGTATGAATATCATTGCATTAAATAACAGAACATAAAAAAGTATTATTAATGTTAACGAAAGAAAGCACAAGTGAATACACTTTTCAAACATTTCACAAATAAAGTAGTTTGCTTTGATATACATTGATCACTATTAAAGGTTTTTCAACATTTTCTCATTTTGAAACATTGGTGGAATTTCATTCATTAAGTCACTGCAAAAAAAAAAAAAGGAAAGATAAAAAGAAGATAATTCTACAAAAACTCCTCCCAAAAAGTCACTTATTATGCAAAGAAATTCATGCATTTTTAACCGTGGCTCAGTTGTCCCAATATTTTTGGAGGCCACTGTATAATTAACAGAGCACTGCTTTGATGTATTGCCCATGTTCTGCACTGAAGAGCTGGTCATCTTCCAGGAGTTAGTCAGCACAAGTGTGAGTTATGTCAGACAGAGCAACACATTTCAGCCTCACTGACTGTGTCCCAGTTGCTGGCAGGCAGCAGTTGCTGGCCTTCAGGGTCAAGGGAGATCTAGACATATGAGGAAAGAATCTGCTCTAGATTCCTCTGAGTCTGACCCTTTGAAGGAACCACATCCCTGACGTCCAGGACTAAAAATAACCTTTCTAAATAAAACGATATCTCAGAGAGAGGGGCTGAAATTAATCTATATCCTCTTTCTCTCGGTGAATTGAATCACAAGGCATCAAATTATATGAAGTCAATATGAATGCATTAAGAAATGGGGTGGAGGGCAATTTAGCTGTAACATAAAAACATTGTCTTCTCTGATTGTTTTGCTGCAGGTCATGCATGAGAGCAAACAGTACCCTGAATGACACTCTCATAATAGCTGCATTAAAAACTCACTGGGTCAATAGAAATCAGAAGCTACTGGAATAAAAGCAAACAATAAAAAAAGCACTTAACCAAAACCAAACAAGCACAGCCACAGAAATGTGTTCCTGAAAAACACTAGCAGTTGACCAATATGTGTTTTTCAAAGACCAATGCCAATCTAGACTGGCTAATAAAATGCGTGGTTTATTTTACATAAATAAATAAATAAATGATAAAATAGGATAATGTTTGAATTTTTTTTAAATAAAATTAAAATACTACAATTTTAAGACTGTAAATACATACACGAAACTGTATTCAATGAAATCAACACTTCATTTTACACACTATTGAACAATATATATTTTTTTATTTATTTAAAAATATGGAAAATTTTGATTTGCATGTTGCTAAACTAATCTTACAATACTCTAACAAGCAATCAACGTTGGCACATGTTTTGGATAAAGGAAGCAAATAGAAAAAAAAAAAACTCAAAATGACCAGATATTATCGAAAATATATGAGTCTCTCACTAAAACACAATAATAATGACAAAATGCAGATCTGAGCTCAATGTTAAAGCTTTTTCCAAATATATTAACAACTTGAACACTTGTTCAAGCAAAATGTATATGCTAAAAACTTAATCAACATGTAAGTATTCTTTCTATTGAATAATACTGAAGGCAATAAGGCACAAAGAAGTTAAACAACATTTTGAATTTACTTAAAATCATATTTACTTTCCATTTACAGACTATACGTGGTTGTATGTTAGTCACAACACGTTTCTATCAGAAATAACAATATCAAAGCATTTTCAGTTCTTACTGCCTCTTCCATGTGCATCCTATGTCAAATCGAATTAAAGAAGCCCTTAAAGCAACAAGAGGCACGTTCCTGAAAGAAGAGCGCTTCATTTGTATCTCAGCTCACTGCTTGTTACCTGTGAGAGACTGTAAGAGTGTGTCTGCTCCTCAGCGACTACAATCGTGTTTAAGACAGGGACAGACTGCTAAACAAACAACTTCACACACTCACACACAACTATTGTCTGTCTCAAGCACATAAACGTGCTTATATGCACACATGTGAACATATACCGGATACATATGTAACTCCTCACACATACCGCCTCTGGTTGTTTTTTCCCTCTCTGTCATTATATTTTTGTCACCACTGGTTCTCTAATAAACTCCTCCTAACAGTGGGTTAGAGTTGAGGATAGAGACAGAGAATGCATGTATTTAAGGTGATGATTGACGTGTAGGTCATGTGACAAAAAAGCAGTTTATGAACTGACATGAAACGCTGTATGAAAAAAGAGACACATGCATATCAAGAGAATTACTGCAGAACAGGGTCTTTTTTCATCCGAGGTAAACTTATTCATGTAAGCATGTTTTTACCTTAAGAACAATATTAATAATTAATAACACAATTAAGTTATTCTATGATCATTTTCTATTTAATTTAGATTTGCGCTACTCAAAGTCTAAAGATCAGATTAAAATGATTCTGTTCAATAAACTTTAGCCTCTTGTATTCAATGTACAGTATAATGTCCAAAATTTGTGCCAAACCTAGCATCAATACAGTGTTAATTTCGTTGACTAAATATTTTCGTCATTATTTTCGTCACGAATATATTTTTCCGGACGAAAACGAAACGAAAACTAAAAAAGATGGCACTGATGGAGACTAAAACTATGACTAAATTGATTGACATTATCGTCAACGAATAAAGGACGAGACGAAAATAGACTGTGACGAAAATCAAATCAGCAGACGGGAGAGATGCGAGGAATGAACAAAAGAACCGGCAAAACGGAACAGGCGAGACTGCATGAGAGAAGAGAACCAATCCGAGCCTGACTTATTGAGACGTGAAGCGAAGGTTTTCAGTTTTTAAATGAGCTCCCGGGAAGTCGGCATTCGAAGAGGTGATGTCTAAAAGAGCGACAAAATGTCCACAGCTCACTTCACGTTTGACGACGAACAAAACAAAACGAAGTGTAAAGCACGCGGAGCGCTCATTCGTGGCAAGAACACCACCAATTTGAAAAGACATTTACAGACGAGCCACCCGGACATTTTCTCAAATGTAATTTCACAACGATGTTCTTTTGTTTATTGAGCTAAGCAAAATTGGAAGACTGTAGTGCTTAGATGTTGTAGCATTAAATATTACGAACTGAAAAGTACTGTAAAATAGCCCCTTCTTCAAGTTAGATGAGAGCACAATACTAATACGTAATATTATGATACATACATTTGATTAATACTAATGTTTAGTATATTTTATAATGTTCTACTTGTTGACAATATCACAAATATTTCTATATTAGTCATGTGAAATGTGAATGTTCACATCCTATCATTATACATAATAATCTAGCAATATTGTAGTATTTAAAACATACAATATTGCTAGACAAATGAAAACCTTATAAAATCTTGTTACTTTTTTTATCCACCCAACTTATTAAATATTTACTTGAAATGTATGCACTCCTTGTTCAGCTCAGCTGTAAGCTTTAAGGTCCTGGACCTAACTTTATTTTTCTTTTATTGATGGTCAATTGGCAGCTAGTTATTGTTTACATTATCATGACAGTGTTTGTTGCTGCATAAAAGCTTTTGAATCGAAATAAAGACACAGTTGTGTTGAAATAAAGTTGAATTTGTGTTTTATATATTTTGGTTAAGTTTGTTTCCTATACCAGCTGTAAAATTGTCTAGTAAATCTGTTATTGATTTTAGTCGACTAAAATACCAAGCAATTTTAGTCGACTAAAATAAGACTAAAATTAAAACAAATCAGATGACTAAAACTTGACTAAAACTAAAAAGAATTATAGTCAAAAGACTAAGACTAAAACTAAATTAAAATTTTGTGTCAAAATTAACACTGCATCAATAAATGCACTTCTTTCTCAAAAGCGTAGTTTTGGGCTCTGAATGTTACTGTATGTCTTCATACAATGAACTCTTGCACTGTGAAACAAAAAAAAAAAGCAAGAACATTCAAAAACATCATTAGAGTCGCTATGACCCAGAAGCACATTTTGAGTTATATGCAATAAAATAAAAAATAAAAAAATGAACATGTCACCCTACATTTAAATGATTATATCTCAGCTTTTTTTTTTTTTTTTTACTTTAATGCACTTGAAATGTGTTTTTTCTAGGTCAAACCAACTGATGGAATGCGTAACGTGATTGTTTCATGATATGACCGAAAAATAAAACAACTTTAATATGTTTCCTGTGCAGAAATACATTTTATCATAGTGTCATATGAAATAAATCTCTCTTATTCATGCATAGAATGGTGTTCAAATGTTTGTGGGGGTGGGTAATTTTTTTTTACTCTTTTTGAAAATTCTCTTGCTCACCTAGGCTGCATTTATAATATTTATAATATAACATTATTGTGCACCCACCCAGTTACTCAACAAAAACAATGAATCTCATCCCAACGTGACAGCACTTATCTACTCCAGCCCTCATTCAAATTACAAAAAAAGAAAAAAAGAAATTTAAGAACAACGAGCGTTTAAAGAAGAGGAGGAAAACACAGGCACTGACGGATGCCTCTACAGAAGAACGTGGACCAGGTTTTGATTCCTTCCCTATCCTGAGCACACATCACACAAAAACCCTCCCATGATGATTGACAGCCAACCAAATCAGATTAACATGCCAATCATTCCCCTAAACTAACAAAACAAAAGACAAGAGTATTCAGGAACGTAACTATTGGCTTTCTGGAAAACCACGAAAAGAAAATATTAACTAACTATAGGTGAAAAACAAGACAGGTAAACATCCTGTCAATATGATCTCTGCAATGATTCGATTTATGATCTTTTGTGATAGAGCAAATGACTTAAAGCTGCTCTAAGTGATGTTAACTCCTTGGCTAACGTCCCACAGACATGTGACCAGAGAATGACTCAGCTGAAGCAAGCGTGTTTGTGTTACGACACTGAGATTTCCTGTGTGCTTTAGCAGCCCTGTGTCAACAGCCAATGACATAAATGCTGCAATCTTGTGCTTTGCTTTGTCTGCACTGCTGCTGGGTTAAAGGGGAGGAGGAGATGATCTGAGAGGGATCAGACGGAACGAGCAGGTGTAAAAACAGTCCCAAAGGTGAATGAGAGAATCTGACGCTGGCCCAGACTGCTGAAATAACTATCACATGAACACACAATATCCAGAGGTAACACATATATGGTTTCAATAGAGTAACACTCCACATTTATTTAGGAAAGGTTTAAGCAGTTGATACTGATAGGTTTTTTTTGTCTATATTTTGTTAAAACTCCAAAAATATATTGGTTTGACAAAAAAAAAAAAAAAAAGTTAAATTAATAATAGCACTATTTTTTAAATAATACTGAAAAAAAGTACCAAAAAAGCAGCACAACGGTTTCAAGATATGTTTTTTTAAACACTAAATTAGAATCCTGAAGACTGGAGTTATGATGCTGAAAATTCTGCTTTGAAAACACTATAAATTACATTTCAGAATATTTTAATATAGAAAAAATGGGCATATTTTTAGGAAATAAATGCAGCCTGGGTGAGAATAAGAGACCTCTTTCAAAAACAATAATTAAAACATATATATCTTCCTGCATGACTCAAGTGTATATTAATTTTAGTCAAAGTTTTTAATCAAACTGTAATGAACTGCTCAACCACTTTCTTTTCTGCTCAGCTTTATCAAGCCTCTTATGTAATGATAATTCTTTATTTTTATTTTGATCATTTAATTCCATGTTTCTTCTGAAAATATGATGCAAATAGGCTGTGTACTGCATTTTACTCCCAATCAAATCAAAACTGTCCCATAAATGTTAGCCTATGCTTAGCTGCATCAATATTATGGTCCTCCAAAGTTATAGTGACAAACGTATTCAAATTCTACTCCTCGGTTTTACAATACGAGTCAAAACCCCTCCATTCATTATCTTAATGTGTTTACATATTTAACCATCTGAATGGTGAGGTTAAGTATCCTGTCATCAATTAGCGCTTGCTGTGATATTACTCTGCCCAATGGATCTTTATGCTAATCAACACAAGCGTGTGTATGTCCAGCATAAGCTGTTGCTAGAGAGCCATTCACAGAGCGATGTGCAATTCCCGCACTTGATAAAAACACACAATGGTGATATTTGCATAATGGCTTTGCTTGCACCTGCTTTCAGCAGTGCTTTGCTTCGTAGCTAAAGACACACACGCACACAAACAAATACACACGCTGGAATTTAAACAGCTTTAGAGTGACTCACACACAGGAAGACAGCATAAATACAGAACGCCTGCTGTGATGTACAATTACACATGGATTTATGCACAAAGTCGTACAGTCACCACCGGCTGAGTTTTAGAAGAAGAACGAATTCAAAAGACCCGAGCATTCACGCAGCTACAGAACGAGAGAAAGCTGTCTGCAAAGAAAATAAAAAGAGAAAGAACATGGGAACACAAAGACAGTGTGTCTAAAAGTAGTAAATTACGGTGCAATTTTCTGCTAAGGGGACGAGCTAATTGATGGAGCCAGAGAAAGAGGAAGTCAGGGAGAGATAGGGATGAGAGAGAGGGGTAAAAGAGATCAGCTCCTGCGGTTGGACAATCAGACCCCTGCCACTCAACTTACCCCCATCCCCTAATTTACTGCACCTCTCACATCTGAGAAGAGCAGCAAAACTTTCTTTGTGAAGCTGCTCCAAGCAAAGGTTGGGCTGGGAAACGAGAACAGGTCCTTCATCTGAAAGGTTACACTTTTTTTTTTTAAGCATCAGGATTTAATGATCTCCACAATATTTGGTTTTATTAATGCACTCTTTTATATTCTGGCTATTCAGTTCCATTCACAGAGTCTAAGTGCTAAATGAATGACTCTTGTGAGTCAGCTCATTTCAGTGAATCCAAAACTTGCAGTGAGACCAATGAAGCCCAATTCCTGAATGAATGACTCTTATGAATTTATATTGTGAAACAAAACAGTTGAATCAGAGTGCTTACTGAATTGATCTGATACACTTATTGAACTACAAGTCACAACTTTATTATGTGATTAAAGACATTATGCCGTTGTCATCAGTGGCATTATTTTTTATAAAATATAAATTAATAAATGTATTCAATATGTTACAATATTTTTGTTTTTTTAGTACTGTTATTTAATATATAGTTATGGGATGCCACATATAAAAAGCATGAAAAAACTCATTACAAAATCTGTTAACACTCCTTTTATAAAAATATTATGTATATTTGTTCGCTTGTTTGGGATATAAATGATTACTTTTAATACAATTTATACTAAATAAATAAATAAATTCTATCATGGGTTAAAAAAATATTAAATTTGATAATGCAAAGATAATTTTTGAGAATCAAATCAGCATATAAAAATGATTTCTGAAATTTAGCTTTGTTATCCCAAATAATTTCCATTTATAAAAACAGATATGTGTTCATAAACTCATAAAATTAACAATGTTTATTTTTCCAAACATTTCTTTCTAAAAAGTACTAGAATAATACAAAATTGAACTGTCAAGGAATGTGAATCATTAAATGGAATCAAACAGAATCTTCAAATTCCTCAGGATTCCTATTCTTATCAACTACAGCAGCATTTTCTTTTTACTAAAGCTAGTTGGCCAAAGAATGCAACACACCAGCCTCCAAACCCAACATACTCTGGTTTCAGTTGGGTTTCATCACTGTCAATGCCTCAACAGACCACCATTACAATCAGAAGCTCCAATAACAAAAAAACGCACATATAGACCTCAAGCCCTTTGAAAATGATTCCTTTATTTCGTTCAATCAGGCTTGACAACGCCTTTGTAATCGAGACAAGTCAAAACCAACTGCTGCCCCTGGTTCACGTGTGATATGACCGTCAGCGATACTTAGACTCCTAGGGTTTGTTTTGCTTAGCTTTGGCTTGGCTAAAATAGCTCTTTATGTCTGTAATCTGGCTTGTGCTTCCTCCAAACCTACACATCTACTGATGGGTTTGAGAGGTTTTTCAAGTTTCAGCCAAACTACCCCCCCTTAAACCAGATGTTTATAAAGAGAGACCGCACGAGGAGCAAAAATAACAGTATTAAAGTGCATATCCATAAGCCTGCTGGCAACATCAGCGAGAATCTACTGTATTACACACTGTCACTGGGGTGGTATCCTAAAGTAAAAAATCTAAAAGGTTCATCTTTATACCTTATTTATTCCTAACTGCTACATATTAATATCTTAAAGGTACATACAAGAACTTAAAAAAAGTACATATTAGTGCCTAATGTTTCCCTGGGCAGATCTAACAATATCTCTTAATACACAAAACTGCATTAAAGTCATTATAAAATCACACTGGCAGTAAAAAACACAACCAGAAGGCAATAAAACACAAGGTCTTACCATCTGAGAACGACTCTTGGGGCATCCATTAATGTCCTCAATCTTCTCATTAGCTGTGGTTTCCAAAAAGAGAGAGAAATACAGACCAATTAATTGCTAAAAAAAGAAAATAAGGGACAGATTTCTTTAATTGTAAGCCTCAAGTGCAGTATGTCCTTTCTATGTCTGTGCCGGGTGGATTTTTGACCCCTAATGTGGAAACTAGATCCAGTTTGAGCAACTGTGTGGCAGGGCCTGCTGGGATGCGACTGCTTTGGGGCTTTCCTGAGGGTGACTGCTCTCCACCCTGCATCCCGGCGGGCCCGTCCCCAGCCCCCACCCCACGGCAGCTGAAACAGGCCCGTTCACTCACAGCTGACAACTGCACGCATGGCTACAATGACAGCTACATGCCTGCAGGAATCAATTCACCTCCTGCGCGGTGGGAAAAATGTGTCAGGAATGTGTAAGACGTCAGGTGAGTAAGCATGGAGGACAGATTCATCTGAGACGGCTGAGGAGCTCTCGGACTACCGGAGGACCAACTGGGTGGCCTGGTCTTATAAATAACATGTGATTTAAATATTGTTTTACAATGATATTTCATATGGAAGCCTGTTTCCGCAATAAGAATAAAATAAAAATGGTAACAGGCACCTCATTGAGATGGCGCTTCAAATGTCATATACATTTGAGATATTATTAGTATTTAGTAATTTAGTATAATAGTAATTAGTAATTGACCACATCATTTGCTACTTAATCATTATTTTATCAATACAAAGGTCAAAGTCTACTTTTTGGGGCCACTGTAAGTTGGTGTGAGCTTTAAATGTCCTTATTGTCACCATTTCAAGCATTTTCTTATTTCAAAACTTTAGGGCAAAAGCCATCAGCTCTCATTAACAAAAATATATGTGAAGTATGTCATTGGTTGCATGCAGCATTTGTGTCTGTCAGACAGGGCAGGTCAGATTTCAGCTTCAGCTGGCCAGTGTTTGATTCTCTTGAGATGTAGAAAACACAAGAGGACAAAGTGGGATGACAACAGTGATGGGTCATTTAACACCGCTTCACCCCAGAACACTGTTCAGTGCTTTCTGCTCTTAAGTAACCAAATCCACATCTTAGGAGGACAGAAGTAATGCAAAACTTTACATGTCCATGGGAAGAGCTGCTGACAGGGATCAATTTTCTTATTAGGTTGTACAAAATAGAATAGAAATAGCATACAAAATGGCAATTACAATGAATAAATGAATGAACGAAACAATGTATCATTATTTACAATAGCATAAGTAGTTGTGAAAAGCTGTAAAGTTATATTATAAATGTATTTCTAGTATAATAAATTACATCTTAGTTAAAAAAAGCAGGTTTTTAATTAAAGAGGACTGCTAACATATAAATAGATTATCTAGTAATGCAAATATTATATTATCTATCACATATTTAACTCATTTTAGACTAATCCATAAATTAATCACAAAACGACTGAATTAATTGAATGGATGAATAAATAAATTAGGCAAAATATGTATTTATAATGTCTTTTTTTTTGTCAAATGTAATAAATGCATGCTTTAAACTCAAGAGGACTGTTTAAATCTAAATATATATTCATATAACACATCACAAATTATGTATTTATAATATTTTGTGACTGTAAGAATGTGACTCCTGTTAAATTTTAATTCTAATTTTAAGGGGAAAAATATGACTATCATACATTTTTCCATGATTTACAGAAGACACCCACTAATAAATCTGTATAACAAAGTTTGTACAACAAAATAAAATCTTGTCAGGCATATTTAGGACATTTATTTATTAAAAATCATTTAAAATGCAATGTGGTGTAATCATTTATTTTCTTTAATATATTTTAATAAGTACGCGTCAGAATAAACATGTTGTTTCATTTTTACACGTGTTAACCTATGCTGAATGACATTATCTCAACTATATTTTGAAATTTTATTGAAATTATTTGTATATACAATCGCTTTTGTACACTTTAATTTGATGTAGACACCAAAATGGCACGACCCATGTATGTACACCTTTCAAAGTAATGATTGAATCGACTCGTTATGTCTGTTTTGGAGAGAGTGAATCGCTCACCGATGACCTGGATGATCTCAGCCAGCAGCACGCCGTCGCTCACATCCTGCTGCAGGTCTTTAATCAGCCGCTTGTGTCCCGATCTGGCCAAGTAGTGATTCGCCCAGTCCGTGTAGATCTGTCACCACGAAAAGAGAAAGTTCGTTTAGAAATCAATCCATCAACAACAACAATAACAAAAAGTTTCTCACAACGAAGATTCACGACATTCATGCGAGCGCGACTGCGCGAGGACTGAGCGCCGCGTCTCTCCGCGCTCTATTCAAATCCGCTCCATTGTGCCTCATTCAAGTTATTCAGCACCGATAATGCTCAAATTCTCCCGTCTGACATCACAGAAAAGCCCCTTCGCTGGGGCAGGAGGAGGGAGACCCCGAGGGAGCTTAAATTAAACCTCTGAATGGGTTTGAAAGGAGTCATGTGTTGTTTTGCTGTTTGGAGCGGGTCTGTCCAAAAACATTCCCGGGTCCCCTTACAAGTGAAGAAAAGTGGGAAACAAGCAGTGCAACAAGTATTAAAAAAACAACGGAGCTGCCAAAACCGTCACCTTATTTTGGAAAATAAAGCTTACATAAAAAGCTATATTCCATAAAGCATTTATTAACAAAAATATGACCATGGCTATTTTATACACGTAGTAGCTATTATTATTTTGTAATGTTTCTTACATACCATGATATTCTTTGAACTTACATTTAAATACCATGGTATTTTCCCAATACCATGGTATTTTCCCTTTAAAATCACAATCTGGAATAATATAAAAGCCAATATAGGCTATTACATTGCATAATCAAAGTGAATTTTCTTTGATGTTTTGCAGGCTTTATGCACAATGGCCAGGCAGTAGTCAAACACATTCCCAACAACAGGACTTGAAGAGCTTGTTTTGTGTGTTTGATGGGTAAATAAAGCCTGTGTGCATTACTGCAGTGTTACTCATGTGAGGAATCAGTTTTCTCAATGGGAAAAACAGGTGCACCCCGAGTCCCTGTGCCATCAAAATAAACACACGCTACCCCTCGATCGCTCTCGCTGGAGTCATCTCCACTTAAAACAGCACACAAAGCCCATATAATTATGGAGAGCAATGACCAAAGGCAGTGGAGAAATGTACAAATCCAGCTCATGCTTTGAAGGTTTGTGGGTTAAATGAGTCAGACGTAATTAAAGGTGAGGTGAAGGCAGTACAGTGAAGGTAAACATGCCTTCAAGCAACAAAAGATCGAAGTAACGCAGAGAAAATTACAGATGACACTTGTCTGTCAGACTGAACAGACTAGCTGAAAAACTAATAATGTCATAAAAAAATGTTGGTCAAGATACAAATTGAGTATCTATGCATTGCATTCAGTTTATACAACCATATCAACATTTGTAACAATACTGTAACAATGTTTTTTTTTTTTTTTAATGCTGAACTCACTGATAAAATTTGAACATGTAGAATAACACTAAAACAGTGTTTAAAAAAAGTATGCTAAAAAGTATTTGTTCAACAAAGTAACTATTAAACAGATAAATATTTTAAATATTTATCGTGATTTTCTATATATGTGTCAATACTATGCATTGAAAATGACATCAAAAGTGACAGTACATACATTTAAATAGTGTTAAGTAAATATTTTGAAGTTTCTTATCATTAAACAATCTCTAAAAAGTTTTCACAAAAATAATTAAGCAGCGCATCTTTTCAACATTGATAATAATGAGAAATGTTTCTTGAGCAGCAGAATGATTTCTGAAGGATGATGTGACACTGAAGACTGGAGTATTGATACTGAACATTCAGCGCTGCATTAATTATATTAAAAAATATATTTAAATAGGAAACAGTTATTTTAAAGTGCAATATCGTTCACAATAAAGCAGTTTTTACTGCATTTTTTATCAAATAAATGCAGCCTTGGTGAGCATAACATTTTTCTTTCAAAAAAGCATTAAAAATACTTTTGAACAGTATTGTACTTGTCGAAAAAAAGTATTTATTTATGTGTAAAGAAAATAAATAAATGTCTAAAACGGACTTTTTAAAGTTAATGTAGTGTATGTATCTGTATGAAAGCAGTGTCCATTGGGACATTTTCCTTTAAAGCAAAAAAAATTAAATAAATGCCATCTGATTCAGCACTTATGAGTTATGCATTGAAATATACTGACCTTTATATTCTGAGTCACCGAGGCATGATGCTTCAGTCCCAATGCTGAAAGAATATTGTGACAATCCCTCATCTCTCTCACACACAAAAGCAGCACTAAGAAATCCAGCCCCATACAAATCCTGCTTTGTTGTGTGGATGTCAAACCAGCATCTAGTATTTCTGAGCTTGTGGCTCTGTACAGTCCGCTCTTGACCCGAGCATGAGCTGTTCTCGGAGTTCAGACATGCCTTTAGGGCTGGTTTGTCATGAACGACTCTGGAGAACTGAACAGGTGGCTCTAGCACGCATTTGCTGATGAGTGTGTTTAGCTACCTTGTGTGAGTAAGACGGAGAATATCAAACGGAGTTTCCTGAGTGTGGTAACGTTCAACAATTTAGCAACAGCTGTCACTTGGACTCATCTTAAAGCTCAAGCGTGGAGGTAGAACACTGTTCAAAGGCTCTCATGTCAAACACTAATGACAGGGCTGTTCGTGTTAGTCACAGACTCAATTGTTCCCACAGGCAGAAGCTACACAACATCCATTCAGTTTGACGAGAGAGGTTTTAAATGATGCGGTACTTTGAGGTAATTACAAAAGATGAATTACTGAGGTGAATGTCAGGTCAGATAACTGCCCTGCTAACAACTTAGACAAACATGCATTTCCATGCTTATTCGGGCTGGTTTGCAATAATTTATATTCTGGACTAACTGTTTTATTTTTTTAAGAAACTGAAAATTTTGCAGCAAGAACAACATTTAAGAGATATTTCTTTATCTTTACAGATATATATATATACACACACACACATGCACACACACAATATACATACTGTATACATATATACAATACACATATATACATACTGTATGTATGTATGTATGTATATATATATATATATATATATATATATATATATATATATATATATATATATATATATATATACTGTACACACATACACTTTTTTGTCTGCTTGACTATGAAATTGTTTTTAAAAAAAAATTTCAAAGAGTTTCTGGTCTCCATTAACTTCCATAGTATTTTTCCCAGTAAATGCTGATAGATAGATAGATAGATAGATAGATAGATAGATAGATAGATAGATAGATAGATAGATAGATAGATAGATATTTTAAGTTCATTAATAAATTAACTCAGTTATAAACAATTCAAGAAGTAGTCACTGCATCTGTCTATATTAAAAATGCACTCGATAGAGTGATTCCTACCTCTGACATCTAAAATTACTTTCATCTGTAAAATACAATGCATTGGTTTGTTTTTTCATTGTAGTTTAACTTGAGGATTTACTTGAAGATTTTAAACACAATCATTTGTTCTTCTTTGGAATAACATTAATCTGTGAGACCAGGAATAGAAGAAGTAGGAATATACAAATATTATGCCACTGAAATGATACAGAACATTATTGAAATTTGAGCAGTCATACATAAGTCAATAAACCATTTTGCCATTCATTGCTTTTTACATATAGCTGACCTTTGTGAGAGAGCAATCTCTATAGTCGAAATCTAAACCTCAGTTTCTAATCTAAACCTCAGAATCAAAACCTCAGTCAACACACAAACATGTCAAAAGAGCTTCAGCTCCGCTTGCGGTAAATAGCGCAGTAAGTCTGGACCATATCTATATACCTGCTGCATGAGTCTAAATATACCGTCCCGCTGCTTGCCTACAGATATCAGCAGGAATAGCCTTCTCTCCACAGCCGAGAGGTCTTACCGATTTATAGTGATCGCAGGACAACCTGCTGCGGCGTCTCTCTGGGATGTACATCCTCACGTTCAGAGCCATTCTGTTCTTACAGGTGAAGAGAGCTCATAAACACTGAAGCCCTGAGCCACATTCACGCCTGTAAACAAGTCAGCAGTGTGGGGGATAATTTTAGCAGCCAAATGCATTCTGGAGCATCGCTGAGAACCTTTGCTTCAGATACCCCTCTCTCTATGTGTCACGCTTAGTGTCAAACGCAGAGAGCCAGACATATCAGATTATGACTGCTTCACCTAATAAAAAAAAAAAAAAAATAATAATAATAATAATAAAAAATAAAAAAAACACTAAAGCGTTGAATTTAAAGCGTTGAATAATCACTAAATAATTCAAATAAAAATGTATTAATATTAGAGAATTAATATTGGGATTATAATTAATTATAATTAAGTTATTGTAATATACTGGAATTATACAGTATTTAAATAGTTACTGTATAATATATTTTTTTTAATTACAGAATTACTGTTGAAATAGTACTTTAATATTAAATTTAATCTGCATTATAATTTGCAAATAATCATTTAAAATAATTGTCAATATTTTAAATATGATTCTACAGAGTAAACTGTTATTCTCAATAAAATACTCAACTAAACATAATTAAGCGAGTAAATATAATTAAATAATATACAATATATAAATAATATATAATTGCATTTAATATTATTTAGTAGAACCATATTCATTGTTTATTCTTTATTTGTCTATTTATTTATCATTTATGATTGGTTCAACATTTTCATTGTAATCATTTGTATAATATAATAGTAATATGTTACATTTCCAATAGGAATCCTGTAGATTAACTGAGGATCTGTTCTACTCATGATTGCAACTGACTTTTCTTTCTTTCTTTCTTTCTTTAGTGTCTAACAAATCTTTCCCATTTCTTTTCATCTGAGCAATGATGTCTTCAGTCTGTAGATCTCATGACTAACCCAAATAACAACAGCAAACTTTTATGTAACCAGATGAATGCCTCTTTTCCTCATTCACTATAAACACATTTCTAAAGGTTTACTGTTGAGCTGTTTTTTTGCCTTTTTTTTCACACAAACACACAGAATGTAAATGTACACATACTTAAGCAAACACACACGCACACGTACAGAGAGGAGCAGAGTATGTGGGAGGTCTGACAGCTACTCGAGAGGTGCTGACAACAACCAAGAATGTGTGTCATGGTGGTGAGAAGGGTGACGGATGCTCCACAGACCCCCTCTGCACCTCTCCATCCCGCTCTAAACCAAACAAGTTCTGCCAGTTTCAAAGACTGAGCCTACTGCACTAGATCACGGCAGAACCTCAAGACCTGGCCAGTTTACTCGTATGTTGAACAGTCCTGAGTATGGTTTTGTATGAATCTGAAGTTTAGCAAGGTGTTCTCTCCTGCCATCTGTGTTGTGTGGTGTGTGTCTGGTCCTGATCTGGTGCAGCAGTGGTGTAAAGTGAGTAATTCTGCTCTGGAGTGTCTAGATTAGAGATCTAATCTAATAATGCACACAGCACAGATGCTTCATTTATTTATGCTCCTCTGGTCTTAACCGTCCTACAAATTCAATTTCAAAAGCAAATGTATTCTTTCCTTCAGCTGAGCTTTCCGGGTCACTCCAACTTGACCTTAATGTTCATTATCTCGCAGTCAAGGGGGTCCATTTGCTGGACCTGGTATTTCATCAAAACTGACTATCTGTATATCCTAGATATATGCTTCAATCCATCCATAAAATGACATATACACTGTGTCAGAAGGTGCAGTAGCCATGGGATAACATGAATGTTGAAGTTTGCAGGAAATATATGAACTTCTATGTCCGAGGGATGTGCAGTAATTGCTGCCAAAGGTGGACATATACCAAATATTAAAGTTGTTGTGCTCAGAGCAACCATCTGCATGTTTTATGAACATTATGAAATCAAATCATGTTTTGGAGGTCAATATTTTCAGATCTGTTACCAAGGAACATGTGTCAAGTAATTGATATGTAACACAAAATACATAATGTTTAAATACAGTTTGTCTAAATTTGTCTAAAAAGGGTCATCCATGTCTAATCAACCAAATCTCAGAAAAAATGTTTGATTTGGTTAATGCTTTTTCTAAAGAAAGCCTAGCACAATGCCAGGTAAATGCCAGGTTGGAGTAAAACGAAAACTATCTGGAGTCAAATTACAGGAGCGAGAGCATCAATGGTTCACTTTTACACATACTGTAGATTGGAAAGATTATTAGTAAACCTGTTAACAGTTTAAAATTAGGAGGAAAAAAACAGTTATTAGTTAATAATAATAAAAAGTAGCTTCCTCAACACTGGAGGCTTTGTATTACATCTGATGCTGTGTGTTAACAGTGTATTGTCACACACTGTTCTTTATTGTGTGTAGCCACTTAAGAACAACCCAATGTTAATCATTATCCAGAACTAGGACAGTCATTGTAGCTGGGGTGAATAGATATATTACCCAAGACTGACAGAAAACCGCTCAGGAGAGATGCTCTATGGGAAATGAATATCCACCGCGTTGCTTTTGTCTCATTTTATTGGGGATCTTTTTCTCTCTACTTCAAAATTCCATATTTAATTCAATGTTATTTGTCTTTTTTTTTTATAACTATTTGTGAAATCTACCTGGGAATTTTCTGAATGAAAATTGTTTTAGAGTATTTCCTCCAAAGTTTTTCAGCACGTGATCAAAAAAGACCAACACACACACACACACACACACGCAGAGAGAGAGAGAGAGAGAGAGAGAGAGAGGGTCAAACTGAGAGCAGAGTATCCAACATACAGGAAAACACTTTAGGATTCGGCCATAATCACAGATCTTTTTTCGTAAACGATCAGAAAGAAACCGCACACAATTAAAGCTTCTCATCCAAAGAAACACACACTATTATCTACTGAGCACACAAGACAAAGCAGCACAGTCCTTTTACCCGCATGACAACTCAAACAGACTCATTTCATCAAATTCTGCTGCACACACAGAGCTTTTGTAAACACTGAAAAAAGGTCTGTCCTTCGTTTTCTCATGCCCCGCACCCTGCATCTCTGCCGTGACCCCTAAACCGTAATTATACTCCCCGCGTGACCTAAAAGTGCCCTGCTTTTAAGTGTTTTCCCTCAGCCTGTGATCAGATTTCGGCCTAGTTAAATTAGCCTTCCTCTCACCCATCAGGGAAAGGAAACCTCAACTCCTGAAGGAGAATGGACCATTTTAGACAGTTACCACACAAAAGAAAAAGTGTTTTCTCAATCAAAGAATCAGCAGAAATAAAAGCAGTCCTTTAATGCACTCTCCACCTACTTAAAATACACTAACCTACGCTAGGCCAACCTAAAATAATAGCACTTTTAAAGAGACTTGTGATAGAAATATCTGGTAGGAGATTATAGATGTCATTTATACTAGTGATGTGTAAACCCCACACAAATTGTTCTTGTTGAATGATTCTTTTTAAAGCATGCATGTAAGGAACGGACCAGGTATTAAGAAAAAAAGTGTGATTTTTTTGGCCAATATTGCATATATAATTGTGGACACCTATTTGCACCTATTTTCATATTTTATATATTTCTACATCATCTATCTACTGTAGTGCTAAATTAGCAGTAGATTGGCAGAAGAATTAACAGGAAAGTTCATTCTAAATTCTAAAATTAATTCTTTAAAAACTATTTCTTGAATACCATTTCTTATAATAAAATGCGTTTTCACTTTCTTATAATAAAATACATTATATCTATCTATAAAAGACACTATCTATCTTTACAAAATATTTTTATTATATTATAAATATTTAAATATAATATTTAATATTTTATTATTATCATCATACATATATATATATATATATATATATATATATATATATATATTTTTTTTTTTTATTTTTTTTTTTTAATATCTTTAACATATTGGCTATTTATAGGTTATTTGCTGGTTATTACTTTTTTAGTTAGGAAAGCTGTTATAGACATTAATAGGACAAAGTATAACAAAGAGCATAGCATATTTACATATAAAATATTGTTTTATCAAAATGAATAATTAAATACTTAATTAATAATAAGAAAATATGGAAAGCTAAAAATTATTTATGTTAAAATTAGAAACAGCACGTGTTTTGCGCGTGTGGCTTTGGCCGTGTCCGCCGAGCACCACAAGCACTTCAAATGGCTTTGGCCTTGTGCGAACATGACAAGCTCCAAGAGCAGCTCTTGACTGCTGCCATGTCTGTGGTTTAGAGATGAAAGCGTGAACATTAGATTGATGCGAGCGCCAGCAAATACGACCTCTGTGAGGGTTCAGTCGAGATTAAAAGCCACACTCAGACCAAACAGAAAGCAGGAAATGCTTCGCCGTTCGCACAAGTGCTGCTTTCAAGATGAAGAACTCGACACCTTGCTTCAATGATGTCTCAAAAAGTTCAGCGCCATCTGCGCCAACCAGAACACGGCACTTGACGACACTCGAGCTGCGGTTCTCAAAATAAACAGTGCACTTTTAGATTCAACGTATTCACACACGATCTGCCATCTGCAGGGCTGGGGCGGCGAAACGCATCCAGTCAGCTCTAACAGACGGCTTGATGTGGGGCTGTCTTCTCAGCAGGACACTAAACACTATTAACTACTCCTCACCTTCAACCACCAGACAGCTGTCTGCTCAGCCTGTGCTGTATGAATAAGTGATTTGTGATTTGTTCTGCTGAAATATGAATAATAGCTTCAACTCACAACAAAATGTAATATTACCTCCCAGAGTGCTACAGTATAGTAAATATATTCATAAACCTTTCATTGTACTAGTGCATTGATGGAGTATTAGCTCTGTTAGAACAGTTTCGTCAGACTAATGGTTATAGCACATATGCTCCAGACGGTCTGTGGTGCTCAAATGGATAATGTGGGTTCGAATCTGGGATACCATGGTGTTTTTTGTTCAGTGTCCTTCCTATGCATTCTCCACCAGCAAAAACCTGTAACACTAATTGAAAAAGCATATGTGTAGTATTGATGTTGAACTGTTGGCGCTAGCAACACCAAGGTCATGGGTTCGATTCCCAGGGAAAATACTTGCGGGCAAAACGCTTAGCTTTGGATAAAAGTGTCTGGGAAATGTGTAAATGTAAATAGAAGAATGCTGAAAAATGAGCAGTTAAAGGGAGTGGGAGAGAAAGGTGGAAGAAAAATAGATATGAGGTACTTTGAGGTCAGTGTTGAGGTCAGATGACTCTCGATAGTAAATCATGTGCTCTTTTTCAAATCTCCCTTATTGCAATACACATAACAGTTCGTAAGGTCATAAAAATCAATAAACAATGAAGCTGTGATTTTAAATGGGACTACTGTGGAATATATTTAATTAAGTCTGTATTAGATTGGACGTCTCTAATTAAAAGTCGGCGAGATGTGCATCTCACCCTCAGATAAAGGCACAGACCAGGATATTTAAAGGTCCAATGATGAAGTGAATGAACGAATGTGAGGTGCTTTCCGCCTTCGCTCTGTGTCTCTGCAATATTCTGATATTATCGGGTCACACTGACACGTTCCAGCCTCCATCACACACACATCCCA
Organism: Carassius gibelio; assembly: GCF_023724105.1. Classification (NCBI taxonomy): domain Eukaryota; kingdom Metazoa; phylum Chordata; class Actinopteri; order Cypriniformes; family Cyprinidae; genus Carassius; species Carassius gibelio. The sequence continues at coordinate 7,121,519 of NC_068402.1, forward strand.
CCTTAAACATATTCAGTTCACTGGCACTTGTGCTGGGCTGCACGTGTAATCCATAATTAAACAGCTCCCCTTATCACCTCATCTCCAGACAAGCAATAAGACGGCCTGCTTTTGTGGCTTTGACGTGCAGAGGATAAGACCGTGACACAAGCCACAGAAACGACTACGGAGGGTGTGCACGGATTTAGAAAGAGGAAATATAAAGGGTGCTTTCTTTATAAGCCGAGCTGTTGCTGTATTATTATCTGTCAGATCGTCTAACATATCACTGCATCACAGCAAATACAAGCAAAACCCTGCAGCATTCAAATATAGTATAGTATAACATATAGCATGTGACTCTTAAATCCGAAATAAGTGAAAACTTGTAGTAGAGGTTTTATGGTAATGGAAAACATCATATGCAACAACAAACCAGAGCTTGTACGAGAATATTAATAAGTATGAATCCTAAAGTTTAAATGCACTAAAGACCTGATTAAACATAAAAAGTGACCAGTAGCAGCTAAGACATTTTACACAAAAACAAACACCTAGATCAAGTTTTTTGAGTGACAGAAAATTTGCAAAAAAAAAAAACCCATTAATGTAAACAACGAAATACTTGTAATATATATGGTTTAATAAAATATTTTTATAATAACATATATATTAAAAAAAACATTACATATATGTGACAACATTTCCATTATGTCTTTTTTATTAACAATTATTATTATTTACATTATTATGTATATACTGTTTATATTTCAGTATTTTACATTTTATCATTTACAATTATTATTTATTAATCACACACTTTAAAGTAAAAAAAAATTATATTGTCCAAAAAAAAAAAAAACATTAATTATATATGTGTCTGTGTGTGTGTGTGTGTGTGTATATATATATATATATATATATATATATATATATATATATATATATATACACATACACACACAAACATACACACACACACACACACACATGTATATAAGAGTTTATGGGGATTTTTTGAAGACATAATTTGAAAGACAAACAAATCACCAACATCCCAACAGCTACTCAACCTCCCACCCCAAAGAAAGTATTTTACCAGTTTCATGCTGAGATTGTTTTGATCCCAGCGCCACAGCATCACACTCATCTTCCTCTCCCCTTTATCTTCCTCACTTCACCGGCCGGCGGTCCAGACACACAGATCCCATTTACAATCCATCAGATGGAGGAGAGCAGCATCCATCACAACCATCCACAGAAAGAGCGATTCAGAAGAGGTGAGGAAAGAATGATAGATTCATGCTAACGGAGAAAAGGAAGTTAAATGAACCTGGATCGAAATCAAGAGGGTGAGAAGAGTGGATGGGTACCAGAGATTGAGAGGAAGAGAAAGTGAAGCAGACAGAGCTCTCACCACTAATGCAGTGCCATGCTGCCTCGGGTCCGAAACACACGCTCAGGGGAGGAGACACCAGCCAGCGCTCACATGAGCCAAAGCAAACCGCTGAAGGGGGTGGGGAGGAGAGAGCAGCTGGACAGGCAGTGCTCCATCAGCGGAGCGTGGGGGAATCCCTCTTTACCTCCCCCACACCCTCTCCCTCCCGGAGCACGCCGCTCTGCCTCTTCATCAGACAACTAAACTATCAACTCTCAATTATCAACAGGTATCACCTACGCAACACAGCTCATCTTTAGCTCTATAAGGCTGCAATTATGTCATCAATAAATCATTTGTTCTAGCTAAAGAAAATCATTAATATTCTGGTAACAATATTTCATTTTCAACTGAATAATAGAATGTGTATCAAGACGGAATTTGAATAAAACTTGGCTGTATATGCAAACCGAACTAAATCGATAAAAGGAAAAAAGGAAAAGGAAAATTAGTCTTGTTGACTAATTAATTATTACAAAGAATGGGCTCTTAAGAGAAGACCCTGCACACAAATCAGACTTCAGTGGTCAACACAATAGAAAGTGTTGTCTAATAATTGCCACCTTGTATTATTTTGTTGTGACCAATTAGCATCGCCAGCACAATTCAATCATTCCAGAACGGTTAATGAAATCAAGCTTTATGAAAATGATTAATAATGAATAAGTAATTGGTCTAAACAACAACAAAGCGATTTATTTAAATCTGTTCTCAAACAAATTACACACAGTCTTGTGCAACAAGCACAGTATTTTCTGGATTGGGTGAAGAAGCTGTAGTTGTATTCTGAGAAGCTTGGTGCTCTTGAGAACTGGTAAAGGTCCCAGAAATCCTCCACTCTAATGATATTGTGGGTAAAGGCTGAATCCCAAACCACAGGCTCTTCCTCCAATATAGTACGCCAGGCTATGATTAGTGCATTCCAAATCACAGGACACTGAAACCTAATATTGCTCCTACAACTACAACAAAATATGTAGATATAACTCGTTGCATAAGTATGAATTAACACCAGTATTGACATTCTACTAAGTATACACTTTGCACAGAAGCTTGCATCTAGTGTGCAAACACAGTGAAATATCGGACAGAAGATGTGTTAAAACTGACAAGATGATTAATGCATTGAGTGTTGAAAGGGCTGATTGCTCTAATGACAGTCTAATATCAGGTCTGTGTGCTGTTGTGCAACATTTGTGTAGCACATCCCTGTCAACCTCCTGTAGACCCCGAGGCTCTGAAAACACAGAGGTCAGAGGCTTCTTTCTCTTCTTCTTCTTCTTCTTCTTCTTCCACAGCTGCGGTGCTGGAGTGTGTGCTACAGGCTGCTGGCAGGAGCTGCGGCGCGAGACGCAAGGTGTTCCCCGTGTCCAAGCTCTGGCCAAAAGCCAGGCCAAACCACAAATTACAAGCCAAATTTCAGTTTCTGGGGATCGCCCAAATTTCAGCCCTCATTCCCACACTAAAGTAGCCTGGAGGCTGCAAAATGAAGCATGTTTTAAAAATATACAGCACACATAGGGGTTCTTTATCCAAGCAGATGTTTTGAAATTGTGACAGAAGGGATCTACTTGAGCTTGAAGAGTTTTTAGTAGTGCTGGCAAAGCTACAGTCAAACTGAAGTTCGCCAAACAGCAAGCCGAACTTAATATAATGTAGTTAAAAAAAAAGTTAAAGGGGGAAAGTTCAACAAAAAACAGCAAACTTTTGTACACTGAATAAAATAAAATCAGAAACCAGAAACACTAAAACCAGAACCATTCAGTGTTATTTTAGTATTAATTATAATACTACTACTTAACAAAGTGGTTAAAGTTAAGCAAAAAATAAATAAATAAATACATTTCTTCTTCAAGATTCTAACAAAACAGTGAATTACTTTGCATTATATTAAACAAAATAAGAAATAAATAAATAAAATGTATGAATATATATGATAGTATATATTTGGATGAACACAAATAATAAATCTAGAACCCTCAATCGTTATTTTAGTATTAATTATATAGGCTACTTAAAAGTTATTATTCAACATTTTAATACATACTATAATAATAATCTAAAAGTCTAAAATCATCAAAAAGTTTTTGTTTACATTTTTGTTTTAATTAAACAAACCTTTAATTTATTACATTTATTATTTCAGTTTTAGTTTGAGTGATTAAGTACTTCAACTTTTTTATTTCAGTTAGTTCCAAGAAGTAGTTTTTCTTTCTAATGTTCACATTTTATTATAATATTGTATATTTTGATTGTATTATAATTTCAGCAGAATTTCAATTAATTTTTTTTTTTTTTTTTTTTTTTTTAACGACAACACTTGAATAATTATGCTAGTTTAGGGCAAAACATTTTAGTTTCAACACTGGACTTTTTTATGGATCAGCTTTACTGCACATCAAGAGTTGAGTCAGCTCTCAAATGATTTATACAACACTTTCCTCACTGAATCAGGCTCATAAAAAGCTAATTGTGTCTTTATAACTCAATCAAAGTGAGATAAAACTACACCGAATATTTCAGCAGATTTATTGAGCTTCTGTAGAGGCGAGTGATATGTGACGGTCGCTACATGTGTCGGGCAACAGTGAACAAGCTCATTAAAAAACAACAGCTTTGAATCACAGAGTTCGGCTCGCCATTCATTGTGTCAATGGATGCTAAAATAAATCCAAGTATGTGCGGACAATGCAGGGGCTCACCCTGTGGAGAGGCTCTTTGTTTTGGGAGACCCCCATCATCTGCTTTTCGGGGGGTTTAAGAGCGGATGGGGGTGGATGGGTCCCTACTGCCAGGCTGTCAGGGGGTGGGTGGGACATATGGGCTTTACTGGGGCTCTGACACAAAATCACAAGGGATTCAGAGGCACCCTGGGCATCCCGAGAGAGAATAGAGGCGGTGGTGGAGGGGCTGGAGTTGTTGTGTGAACTCAAGACACTTGTAAAGAATGTCCAACTGCTGTGCTGATGTCATGATTCTGGAAGATCGCATTTTAGCGTTTTCCTAGTAAACTATATATATATTATAATATATATATATACTATATATATATATTTTATTTTTTTTATTTTTTTCTTTCCAGCACACACAATTAAAAGCAATTTATATATTAAAAACTACATTTCTATGAAAATATAAATATATAAAAAATACGTACATATATATATATATATATATATATATATATATATATATATATATATATATATATATATGCATAAATTAATAAAAATAAATACATTTATATATATATATTATATAATCTATTATAGAAATCTATTAAATATATGCATACATAAAATATTAAAATAAAGTAAATATACAAACGTAAATCAACATAATTTTTATATTTTATGACACTATTTATTACAGTCTATATATTTTCTGCTGTGCTTGTTGATTCAAAGAAGAATCCACATTGAGTCTGTTGCTGCGTTGTGAGAAATCATCACAGTAACATCTGTGGGTGGTTGCCATAGTTACCAACTGGCTAATGAAAGTGTTTTATCCAGAAGTCATGATGAGAAGTGATGTTAACATGCTCCTAGAATAAGATCCTCCTGCAGTGTTTCTCCTGCATCGTAATGAGCTGCCTTTGCTGTAATTCATGTACAGTGAACTACAACGCAGACAGCAGTAACAGTGATAATGAACCACATAATAATAGGATAATATGTGATCCTGGAGCACAAAACCTGTCTTAAGTCACTGGGGTATATTTGTAGCTATAGCCAAAATGCATTTTATGCAAAATTATTATCAAAATTATCGATTTTTCTTTTATGCCAAAAATCATTAGGATATGATTATTAGAAGTTAAGATCATGTTCCATGAGGATATTTTGTAAATATGTCAAAACTTCATTTTTGATTAGTAATATGCATTGCTAAGAACTTCATTTGGACAACTTCAAAGATGATTTTCTCAGTATTTTGATATTTTTGCACCCTAAGATTTTTAAATAGTTGTATCTCGGCCAAATATTGTCCGATCCTAATAAACCAACAAAGTTTATTAATTCAGCTTTCAGATGATATTTCGAGAAATTGACCCTTATGACTGGTTTTGTGGTCCAGGGTCACATACTATATGTGCTTAAGAAGTGTATACAAACAAATATTTACAAAAATTGCATTAATCCAACTGGCAATTAAGAAGTTTGCTAATGTTGTTTATCTAAAAGTTTTTTTTTTTTTTTATTAGTATCAGTATCAGTAGCATCTATCATTTACCCATTAACTAAAGGAGATCTGAATACAAAAGCCAGTTTGGGCTGTTTCTATTGGCTCATTCAATCTGAGCTACATTCAAACCGGCCTGGATCAGTCCTACTGACGCTAAATGCAAATAAACTGATCCTACCCAGAATCCAGCTGCTCACAGTGAGGACCTAAATCATTTCAGTGGAGCCTCTGTCAAAGCAGCTAGTGTTTAACAATGTATATCCCAGCAAACATCACATCTCTTGCTTTCACCCGGCAAAATCAACCGACAAAGGTCAAGCAGTTCAGGCTTCATCAGCTGTGACCTTTCACCTCGACCTGTACACAAGTGCACGCTGACCTTTACTGTTGTTTACATCGTTTTGTTTTTGCATGATCAGTTCAAAAAGTGCAATTACATTAAATTCCAGGTTACATTTTATTTTAAAGTGTCCTTGTTAGAGTTTAGTTATACATTTAAGTACTGAGCAATATTAATTAACTACAAGTACTTCCTATATCATTAGGTTTAGGATTCGGGTTTGGCTTAGGGTTGCTTGCATGATTTAACTATGCATAATTTATTGTTATTATAATAGTAAGTACATAACATGTGTAATGACAACTTAAAATAAAGTGTAACCAAATATATAACAAAACAAAATTAAATAAATGAAAAAATTAAATACTGAAAATATTAAAAATGGTCTGTCTTTGCAACTTTTATCTAAACTTACTCTGGCTGCATCTAAAATCTGCCACTTTTCATGATTCAATCAATTCCTCAGAATATCCCGTTTTACTCAGAAATACATCACATTATCAAAAACTTGTAGATTAAATAAATATGTTAAATAAATATCAAATTAAACACAGCAGTGATTTGACAGTCAAGTTGTTACCAGAAAAAAAAATGCTTAATGTAAATAAAAAACGGTCTTTTGTTGTGCATGCATTTCTGCTTTATACGAACATCATGTTTGAGCTGTAAATGTCCACAGAGGAATCCGACATCAAAATTAAAATTTTAAGATTCGCAAACATCTGCACATCTAAACTGCACGTCTTCCCCTTTCATCTATTTCAGTCTCTGCCTGTTCGTTATGCCCAACATCATCTATTTCATATGCAAATTATAGCAAGACTCCTTAAGGAGAAGAAAAAATAGACACTTCATTTCATCCACCGAGATTATGTGTTTGTTGAGTTTTATCGAGCAGGACGTTTGTGATGGGAGGCCACAAAGGAAGCTCTCACGTGTACAGTCGTACAGACAATATTGCAGGCCGTTTGTCATGCATTTAGGACACCTGCTGTGCACACATCATGAAAACAAGCTTTTAAAGTGTTTAAAAGTACTCTCACACAGAGATCTGTTTGGTATCGCTCGTGTCATTAGGGAACAGTGCTGTGTTACGGCGGTAGAAACAGATGGTGACAGTTTGTGAAGAAAACTTGTGCATTTTAGCTGACTCTCTGCATTTCCTGACAGTATTGGGATGCTGAGAGTATTTTACAGAAACTAGAAACTCTGCAAGCTAAAATGGAGAGCATACTATACAAACTGGACAGCATTATGGATGTCCTTAATGGAGCAGGTTCACCCGAAAACATCAGTTTACTAAAACTCATGCAAAACCCATGTTGTTGTTGTTTTTTTCATGAAACACAAAATAAAACATTTCGCAGTATGTGCAAGTTGCTTTTTTCTCTGCTGAACAAAATTAATTAGGGATCAGGCCATTCAAGATATAGGTGAGTTTGTGTCTTCATCAGAACAGATTTGGAGAAATTTTGCATGGATCCTCTGCAGTGAATGGGTGCCGTCAGAATGAGAGTCCAAACAGCTGATAAAAACATCACAATAATTCATGAGTAATGCACACCACTTAGTGAACGTCTTGAGAAGCGAAAAGCTGCATGTTAACAGTTCTCCATTCATAATACTGCTAGAAACAATCTCATCTGCATTTGGGATGAACTGAACTATATTCATTTTTGGGTCAACTGTTTCTTTAATACATGGTGTGATGAAACTGAAAATCTTTTAAAGAATGCTAAAAAAAAAAAAAAAACACATCCTCTGAAATGCATCAAGACAGTCAATTTGTCCTACTTTGGTTGTGAAATATTGAAAAATTGAAAACCTTTGAATATCACTGATACAATAGATGCAAGTGACCATCAGGCACATGCATGGCTGTATGGTTATATTCTTATGCTAATATCCTTTATCTTTTCCAGTGCAGACAGCCAGTCCACTATATTATCAAATTAAAACCACTATCACCTGCAAATCAATATGGAGAAAGAGGCAAAGCCAGAGCCTCCAGGGCAAACAGCATTAAAGTCAATGAGCAGGAGCACAATGGCATGGCTTTGAGACACAGGGCAAGTGTGTGCATCTGTGATACTGGAAAAAAAGACAGAAAGAAAGAATATGCCAGGAATTAGATGTATACTGTATATATACATTTAAAACAAATGTCTGTATAATAGATAAAAAGAGTAATAAAGTGTCTTCAGGTCATTATGACTGTGATGAGATTCAGTGGTGCTTCATTACCTGCTTTGGTAGGTGCTTCGAGTTCTTACATCCTTAATAAAAGGATCTAATCTCTTTACCAGATGGCTACAAATGGTGAAAATCTGCAGTGTTTTTATGTGTTTACACATTCACTTCTCACTTCCAGTGTTTATTTGACACATACAACGATTCCCTGAATCCAAATGTCCACAAACCAGACATGACCTCTTTTTTGTTTTTTCGGCTGTATATGCTGTGAAGATCTTGTTAAAACTGTGAAATCAGCCATTTAATCATATCTTTTTGAAAAATTACTTGCATGAGAAAGAGAGAGAGAGAGAGAGAGAGAGAGAGAGAGAGGGGGGGAGCAGTACATACTTTAATCACTAGAGAGCACTGTAGACTTGATCAGATCTCCTCGTGGATTGAATATGCCTTCTGTCCAGATTTACTTTCTTTCATTCTTTCGCTCAGTATAATCTGTTTAACCTACTGTATACACATAAGAACCTCGTGAGTTCATTGAGTGAATTAGTATTATACTTTTACTGGAATCTCACACTGGACTTGAGTCTAATCCGTGATCAAATGAATCATTAGCGGAACACAATTCCTGAATATACATGACATTTGAATATGTATATGCTCACTAGTGCTTCTTTTATTGGATTCTATTTAAATATATTTTAAAATGCAATTCAGTCCTCCGATGCAAAGTTGAATTTTCAGCATCACTACTTCATTGTCACATGATCCTTCAGATATCATTCTAATATGCTGATTTGCTGCTCAAGAAACATTCCTTATTATCTGTGTTGAAAACACTTGTGCTGCATATTATTTAGAAACCAGAACCATTTATGAATAGAAAGTTCATCAGAACTTACATTCAGACATGCCAAAGCAAAGCCAGATCTCTAGCATGCAGGTACAGTGCACATGCAGCTACTACATTGACTGTATCTCACACACACACACACACACATACTATATATACTCACACATGCATCATCCACTATCTCCAAACACAGACTGCCAGCGCAGCTGATCGACACACACGGGGCTAAATTTACTGTTTCTCAGTATAACACTTGATTCTGCTAAAGCCTGTGTTAGTGAGCCAGAGCTGCGGATTTAAATGTGCATCGTCAACACAATTATTGTGCAATGACGTGCAGTGATAAATAATACCAACCAAAGTCAGATTTGGCCAAACCATTCTCATTCAAAATCATGCCTGTCTGCTTTTATTTGTTACATCATGCATCCAAAGGTCAAGCTCTTGTCCCTCAGTTATTTTGGATCAGTTTGTGTCCAATCTGTACCCTCCTATCAGAGATGATACACACACACACACACACACAAATACGAGAACACACTCTCCTTTCCTTTGACAAAGCCTTAAATGGCATTTGAAAATGTTTGCAGGGAGAGAGAGAGAGAGAGAGAGAGATGTCTCCTGGGTTGCCTAGCAGACTTACTAACTCAAAAACAAACCAAGCCACCCTGGCTTGCTTAGATATGACTGAGAACAAACACACACAAACACACAATAGCTTAAGAGCAGCAGGCTGCTAAAACAAACACTCAATAAATAGCCTTTCAAAACAAGTGTCATGGTGTCACTGTAAAATATACCATGAAAATACACAATTTTTTGGAAACTCTCATGATTTGAATGCGTGTCATGACGTCATTAAAGTACCATGACTAAACCATGGTATAACCACAGTACTATTTTCAAAGAAAAATACACACAGAGTTAAAGCTGATCTATCTAGATGAGCATCTGCATATCACCATATAAGGCAAAGGCTTACTAGAGATGCACATTACAGTGTATCGGTTATCGGTTAGCAGTTAGCAGCCGATATTACAGATAAATTGGATATTTAACTGTGCATTTAATAATTTCATACCTGTCAAATTTAATCTTTAACACATCTCAAAATGTAGATGAAATAATATGAAATTTAGTTAAAATATTGGTGGTAGTGCACAAATGTTATATTGGTGCATCCTAACCTTTATGCAGAAGTATAGTATTTCATCATGTTTTAATCTGATGTAACACTAACAAACCCCACATTTTACCATTTATGATTTGGAAATGCTAGTACCATAGCAATACACTTAACAATACCAAAAAGTATTCACAAAAACGATCACAACCCCAATAATGATTGGAATTACCTTTGAGTAACATACAAACATCATTAAATACGAATACCATAATACAAAAAAATGAAAGTGCCATGATACCACTATCTAATACTGTATCACTTCACCTTGGTACTGCCATGGCATGATTTCTCTAGACTTGTAACACATTAATACCATGTTTTTAATACAGGTACAATGATAGTTTTCTGGTTTAATATACTGCATCATGGCATTCTTAAATAAAATGCTGTAAAATATAGTTGTCAAACACCACTGTGGTATTACAACCAGATACCATCACTATACCATGGTACCACTTTTGTAAGAGGAATATAATGAACACACACTGTTTTATTGCTGATACATAAGTTATCGGCAGAGCCATAAGATGCCTATGACAATACAATGCACCATGCCTTAAATGAGCATTACCAGGGTATCATGTCCAAACCATGGTAATACCATCTCATGTAATTTATTTTGATAGATATATATATATATATATATATATATATATATATATATATATATATATATATATATATATTAGATATATATTTTTCATTTGATTAGTCATAGATAGATAGATAGATAGATACCAGGAAAAGAAGACTTAGCTAAACCTACACACATTCACACATCTTTCTAACCTGTGTGTCCTCTCCACTGTCAGCAGGATGGTAGTTTTTGCCTGTTGCCCACCCGCTCTGACTCCCGAGGTGGAGGTGAGTGTTGGCTTGTGGGGGGCTGGTGAAGCAGGGCCGGGGGGCCACAGCTCGGGTGGGCACCTGCGGGATGGGGAGGGCGCTGTGGATCGGCTTCGGCAGTCCAGACTTCATGTTAGTGACCACCAGGATAGCAGGCATCTTCCCCTGGACTCAGAACCAGTCCACTGTATCCCGCCACACACTGTAGCATCCAGCGTTCTTGAGATATTATTCCCAATTCAGTCCCTATTACAGTCTTCAAAAACGAAAGAGCGATCCACCTGTATGTTGGCCAGTCCGAGATGCTTTTCCAAAAGCAAATGTGAATCCGTTTAGCTCTTTAGGTTTTCCTGAAGTACTTAACCCAACATGGAAAATCCATGGCAGGAGAAAAATCACAGCATCATGGGAAGGGCAGGAATATAGAAGAGCAACGAACGTATGACAGCAGCGAATGGTGCTCAGCTGGTTACTGCAGGGATTTGAATGCACTAGTCCATGATCTCTCTCTCTCGGTCTCTCTCTCTCTCTATCTAGGTTTAAACTCTCAAGCAGGTGTGGCTTTAAGACAGCAGCAGTAACTAGTGGCTCCTGCTTGACACCAGTATATAAGCACTAGTTTTCTCTCAGCTGTGTGGTGCACACTCCCATAAACACACACACACACACACCCCTCCCATCTTCATAGAGGACGTCAGAACAAATGAGCGGCATGAAGCAGCAAAGGCTGGATATGATTAGCTGGTGTGTATGTGTGTGTTTTGTTGAGCACGGAAGGAACTATGCATGTCTTACATGTGCAAATGCTGGAGATTAGAATTGACAGCTTGTGTGTGTGACTCTCTTTCTCTCTGCATTGGGTGTGTGTGTGTGTGTGTGTTTGAGAGGGAGATGCAGTGTTCTCCATGTTGTGGGCTTTCCTCCAGGCACACTGCATGCAGTAGATGTCAAATGAGGCGAAGGGTACTTGCAGGGATTAGTGTGTATCTCATACTTCTCTGTTTTTATTCATTATTTCTTTCTCGTAGACTCGTTAATCACTGCAGAGATCCACCTCTGTTTCTCTGTCTTTGTTTTTAATGAATTTTAGAATGATAAAGCAGTTTAGTGAGACATGGAAGATCATAAATCCAGCATATAAGAGTTTTTTGTACATTTCTTTATTTAGCAGATGCTTTTATCCCAAGTGACTTAAATGTGAGTAATACAAGTACAAGTGATTAATCAGGGTAAAATCAAGGGCTGCCGTATCAAATGCCAAAGCTAAGAATATATATAAGCTAATATATTATTTACTTTCTATTAATCAAAAAATACTTAATATATATATTTTTTTAAACACTCAGACACATACTAAAACATATTTGAAAATACATAATAATATATATAAATGTACATTCTATAAACACAAAGTCCTGACTTTCTTTCTTGGTCTCACGCAGTAACAAGGCAAGCTCTGCCTCTTCATTAACTTTTGGCAACTATCTAGTAATTGCAGGGTCTGGTTCAGAGCCTTCAGTATTGATGTTGCAATGTTATGAGCTTAGTGGTTAGAAACATTAAAGACAGAGACACCATCTGGTTGAAAACATTAGCTATATATGCATTAACTACTATGCGCCAGCCAATTGCAATGTAATACTCAATTAATGTCCACCTAATGACTTCTGGATCAATATCCTACCATCTGTAGCCTATATCATGACAGTTTATGATCTTAGTCCAGAGGCGGGAGAGTAAGATAGGCATTAACAGTATAATTCCCCTAAAAACGAGGGCTAGTTCATTTAAACATAAAAATAATGTAATTTAAAGGTATAGTTCACACAAAAAAGACAATTCTTTCATTAATTACTCATGTCAGGTCCTTAAGCCCTTCATTTATCTTCGGAGCACAAATTGAAAAATGAGGTCTAGTGTTGTTTTGGACTCCATTGACTTTCATTGTATAGTCTTCAAAATTCTTAAACATCTCTGAAAGATACTGTACATCCTTTGAACTGAACGATTTTGGTTTCCAAAGGCCAAACATGATCTCAAATGATACAATAATAAAGGATCTTAGAATCTTTCATTTAATTTCCCTGACTTCCCAGCAACGACAAACCTAGTTATTTGCCACCACACCCAACTGCAGACAGTTGCATTTCAGGAAACTACTGTATGACCGCAGACAATGGACGCTACCCGAGAATAACGCCGCTGCCCATTACAATTAGACTTTAACATACTGACACTGTTCAATCCAACACAACATTTCAAATTCAGGTTAATGGATCGGTGGAGATGCTCACTCATAATCACACTGACAGAGTTCAGTCATTTGTGAAATGAAAGGGAGTGAAGTAATGAGAAGATTGAGGTCTCGAGAGAGAGCGTTGATGTCCTCATGTCTTCCCAGAACAACACGCTGTGTGCCTCCTAAAGCATAATCCTGTTACCCATAATGCAAATCTGCATGCATTCTGTATTTCTGTGCATAGAGTACATAAAACAATTAAATTAATTTAAATGCATTATCTTACTAGGTGTACGCTAGGGCTGTCACTTTTGTGAAAAAAATCATTTTAGATTTTTAAGACATAAGAGTTCATTGAATCGATTGTAAAATCGATTTTCCATGTAAAAAAAAAAAAAAGACGTTTCCTTTTTCAACGTCAAATAACAGACGAATGTAAAGAGAGCGCTGGAAACGCACAAGTCAGCAATATTTCTTATTTATTGGCATGAAGTTTCGTGCAGAATAACAAACAGAGTGCAACATTCTCGAAAAAATATATATGCAGAGGGGACGGCTGCCATAACAAAAGAAAAAGATCACTGCAGGCTTCAACCCGGCTGCATTTATGATTTAGGCAATTCAAAAATCTCCAAGATTATTTTAAATAATGATTCAATCCATTTCAAACAACTGTTCAAAAAGAAGATGCACTCCGACCGCACTGATGTCCCTGGGACACTTAGGTACAGCTGCGCCAATTTTCCACCACAAAAGCCGTTCACTGTCAGCTTGCAATGGTCCTTTTCATAACTCAGAATTTCCTGTAACTAGATGCGCGAATGAGGCGAATTCGCGACTAACGCGCCGCGAGACCTCCAGACGCGCGTAAACGCGTTTTTACATTGACTTAACATTAAAATCATTTGCGCCATACACTCTATTCACGCAGCATAAGAGGTCGCTTTCGAGGTCACTGGGTCTGGGGCGTAAATTTGCTGGTATTTTCTGTATAGCTTTCGCAAAGCATAATGCACTTTCGGAATTCTTTATTTTCTTTTTCTGCTTGTTTGTGAGTTTTGTTACATCTATATTATTTAATTGTTTAATTATTTTAAAATTAATACTGTACATATTTGGTTAAAATCAATTACCTATTTTCATTTTCGAAACTTTTTTTGGTTGGTCCGATCGATTGTGCAATCGATTTTCGAACTAAAAGGGACAGCCCTAGTGTACGCAATGCAAAGTGAAGAGCAACTAGAAGAACAAAATGCAGATCTGAACAGATGAATAAATGAGATCAAAATGAAAAAAATCATCTTCCAGCAGTGGTCTCATTTGAAGGCCATGCTTTTAAGTCATTGCCAAGGCAACCTCTGTTCTCGTTCTGCTGGGTAATTCAAGAGCAGTCACTGCCGTTTCACCACATCTGTCAATGAAGCACAAGAAAAATATCCAATAACACAGTGACGACCGGCTCCACTGAGGATTACTGTGGAAATGGTGTAATTGAAGTCTGATTGACGGCTTTTATCTTTCAATTTAAATTGAAACAGTTGCAGGTGTGTAATAACCCATTAATCCAATTTTGATTGCAACAGTAAATGATTTTATACTTACAACACACAGTTGTGCAGTCTAATGAGAGGTTAGAGGAATAAATTAGCTAAAAAGATCAGCATACAGATAATCAGATACCACAGATCTTGTACAGCTGAACACTTACTGTAAAGAACTACGGATTAAAGAGGCAGTTAAGTGATGCAGTTCATCATATTCCAAGTCACAGCAGGTATCAATCATATTTTATATGCAAACCAATCCCAAAAAAATGAATACAAACTTGTACAACTGAAATATCTGCAAATATTTGTTGATTCTTTATTCATTATCCTAAAAAACTGAATTATAGATGCCAAGAAAAAGACGTCATGTGACCACAGCACGTTGCTCTAATGAAGCGTGCGTAATTAACTCATAATTAGCTTCCATTTGCCTCCTGCGCTCTGTCTTCTCCACCCCATGCTGCAAAACGACTATTTTAATATGAGACACATCTTAATGCCCCTGTATTACAATCTGAATTCTCATTTCATACACTCTAATTCTCCCATACTAAATTAAGATGCTAATACGCATTCATTATGATTAGTGCTGCTTCTTCAACTGTGATGGTGGATCTGAGATCTCAACTAATGTCTCCACATATCATTTAAATAGGCATTGTTGTACTTAAAACTCTGAAACCCTCTAAATAATCAGCTTTAAAACCTGCTGAAAAAGAAATGTTGCGGCGGTTGTCTGAGCTACAGCGAACAGACACAACACAAGTACGCTAATGTAAGCCAAGAGGCACTTAACTATTGATCAAACATTTCCATCTGCTAGCGTTCACGTTCACTTCTGAGAGCTGAATTCAAGTCATTTCATTCCAGTTCGAGCAGCAAACATTGAGATTAGTGTTTCATCATTTCTCATTTTCATTCTAGGATTTCATTTTTACTGTCACTTTTTTGTCCATTTAATGCTCTAGTTGAACTGATGGACTTTTATTGACTGGGAATGATCACTTTACCTTAGTGCTCTGACACAAAAGCAGAGGTTGAAATCTCAAAGCCAACACAAACTATTACTCCTTACTAACTTAAGAAATCCTGAATGTCTCATTAGTCAAGTGCGAAAGGGATCTCATATGTGTTGTGTTGTTTGGCCGCATGAAGCCTTGTTCTGGAAACCGGAGGAAGATCGCTCCACAGGGAGGCAAGCGTTTTTTTGAAACATATACACTGTATCTTCAAATGTGCCGTGATGTAAAATTAAGTACATCATTCATCAAAACAATGCATACCATATTTAGCATCTAGTATTCAAAGACATAATGTTGGAAGCGACTTTATCCTACCGATTCCCTTGTTACAGTTCACTTCTGACCTCAGGACAGTGGATAAACACAACATTAACAATAATTCAGTGGCTTTGTACATTTCATATTAATAAATAACTTGGTAGCACTTTATTTTACAGTCCTGTTCCTCATGTACATACTATGTACTTATTATAGTACTTACAATAACTATGTAATAACTAGGTACTAACCCTGACCCTACCCCTAAACCTAACCCTACCCCATGTAGATACCCTGTATTACCAGAACCTTCTTATATAAATACACTGTAAGTACACTATAAGTACATGTTAGTACACGTACTGTAAAATAAAGTGTAACCAATAACTTTTCTACCTTAACAAAATATATGATTAAAAAAAATGTACATGTATTCTAGTTTATATACTTAATCTTAAAATATACCTATAAATATAAATATTTTGTTAACCTATCAATCAAAACATTTGAGAGTGAAGAAAATATTATTTGATAATGGAGAAACTACAGTTGTAAGTCAGAAACTAGTAAAACTACAGTTATAACTTGTTACATTTCAATATCATTTTGTGCATTCTTAATTGAAATATATTTTAAGTCATTAAGTATATATTTTACAAATGCATGCATATATATTCCATCTTGTTAGATATTTACAACCTGATATTTAATTGATTTCACATCTTTCAAATTCGTAAAAAAGCACAGTGCATTTAGAGTTATTTTAGAGTGCATCACATATTTTATTCTCATCTGAGCTTGTTCTGTTGTGGGTCCGTTGCGTGTGTGAGAGTGTTTACGCAGTTAGCTGTATAACTCAGCTTGACCCAGAATAACAGGAGTGGAGGTCACCCAAACACACTCAACACTCAGCCGACTGGCTGGACTCCACTCTCCAAAATAACACACTATCACGGGGGAAAATTTGAACAAGGACGGCCAAGTGTGGACTACTGACAGGTTATGAGTTGGAAACATTACCAGAGACACATGCAGTCAGAATATTAGAACAAGCTGAGAAATAAATGCTGATATAAAGCAAGGCGTGCATGCGGAGTCGACCCACACACACTCACACATACAAAACAAAACAGTGGCATCCCGCTGCGAGGTATCCCAAAAATAATCTCTCCAGGAGCTGCTGTGACCCTAAGCTGTCAAAAGCAGTCACTCCAGGGATAAAAGAACACATCTTCCTGAAACCTGAACTCATTTATCTTCATCTCAGCTGACGCTGTCACATCCAGAAAGACTCTCAGATCAGCTCCTGTGAGTCAGGCGAGTTCGCAGGAGTCAGGCTGAGTGTGTGATCTGTTTTGTGGGAGTCGCTGCCAACAGAACACATAAGCATGCACCAAAAAAAGTACTGCGGCAATACAGTACTATAGTACAGTTATGGTATCAGACACTGCATCAATACCATGGTACTGAAATCCATATAAAATGGTATTTACATGATACTTTAGTATAGTGTAGTATAGTATATTGCAACTAACGATTATTTTTTCTGTCGACTAATCTAACGATTATTTTTTCGATTAGTGGACTACTCTAACGATTATTTTATTACAATAAATAATGAATCTAATGTTCTTTTTTTGATTAGCTAATGAATCCTTTGGATAAGTTTACAAAAAAAAAATGTAAGTACAACTTCTAATATAATATTTCAACCTTTATTCATTTTCAACCAGTGTGATTGAAGTTTTTACAGTATAAAATAATAAAGAGGCAAAGAAAATTATTTTACTATGGTAAGTATGAGTTTACGATAGCGCTTATAATTAAACCACAGTAGCCAAATTGACAGTTGTCTGAGACGTCATGAAATGTTCTTTAGCATCACAAACCATAAAATGTAGTCAGGGTTCTGCTATGGTTTAGCATGATTTCCAGAGATCTGGAGCTGATTCGGGGTAGCTCGGTGGTTTGTGACTGTTGTCTTGCGGCGCACTGTCTTTTAAGGGGCCGTTCACATATCGCGTCTTTTAGTTCGTTATTTCCAATGTAGGCGAGCGGTATGCGCGTTAATAATGGAAGCGACGCGGTCGCAACGCGCAAGCGAAGACAGGCGCGTCCGCACCGCATCGAGTTAAAAACATCTCAACTTTTCAGAATGCCGCAAGCGCACCGCGGGTCATGTGACAAGAACTAACCAATCACCTTCATCCTTTCCCGTAACAACGTTAAAAGCTCAGCTAAGATGAGGGAACAGCTGATCATAGCTGTATATTGATTGCCATTTTGAAATAAATTTAGCAGAAGAGCTACTGCAAGCAATTTTTAGTGCTGCAAATCCATTTATCCTTTGTTGAAATTTCCACGTCTTCAAGTCACCTTTATTTACAATGGGGAAAATATTTATTTGATCCCCTGCTGATTTTGTAAGTCTGACATTTTTATGGTAGGTTTATTTTAATGGACAGAGACAGAATACAGAAAAAAAAAACATATTATATTTGCATTTTAGTGAGTGAAATAAGTATTTGATCCCCTACCAACCAGCAGGAATTCTGTCTCCCACAGATTGGTTATGTGCCCATGAGGAACACAGATTAGTCACGTCACTTTAAGAAGTTCCTCCTAATGTCAGCTCGTTAGGTGTATAAGACACCTGTCCACACAATCTGTATCTTCCATTCCAAACTCTCTCACCACCACGAGCAAGACCTAAGAGCTGACAGAGGATGTCAGAGACAAGATTGTAGATCTGCACAAGGCTGGGATGGACTACAAGTCCATCAGCAAGAAGCTTGGTCAAACTTGAGCAAATACTTATTTCACTCATTGAAATGCAAAGCAATTTCTAAACTTATATAATAATTTTTTTCTGGATTTTTTGGTTGGTATTCTATCTCTATCCGTTAAAATAAGCCAACCATAAAGATGACAGACCCTTCATTTTTTTGTAAGTGGGCAAAATTACAAAATCAGCAGGTGATCAAATAAATATTTCCCCATTGTATATAGCCCTTTATATAAAACAGATACAATACAAATGCAATTTAGCTATAAAGCAGCTCTTCAGCCTAATTCAGGTTTGTTTTCATCTGATAGTGTCAGTACTGTCAAATCAATAAAATTACCAAATAAACCCCAAATAAGGAAGCAAAAGGCAACAGCAGAAAGGAACCCAAACTCCATCAGGTGACATAAATGGAAAATAAAAACTTTGGGACATGGGACTCGCATTAGTGGTACAATGCATTAGTGAATAGCTCAGTCTAGTATATTATTTTGGGCAGAATAATATATAGTAATGTAGTGCAGCAGCATGGTAAAGTACAGTACTGTATAACACAGTGCAAGCATGATTCAACATTCAATAACCTTAACAACATAACATCAAACATTAAGACCATCTGTTGTCACAACAAACCGTACTGTAAAGCATACGCCAGTGCTTCATGTGGTCGAGCTTCACCAGCTCCCAACGCTTCGCTCTGATCTGGAGCGCAACCAACCACACACAGAGCAAAGACACGGAGGAAACGTTCCCCAACACACGACTACGCTCTCATTTCCTGCCCTCATGCTTCAGGGGGACGGGAATCAGTGTTTTCAATTTAACAACACAATATAAAGAGCAGTAAAGAGGAAGCATACAGCTCGGAAAATAATCAGCCCCAGCATGTCAGGGATAATCCAAATACAGAACAGAAGGGAAAACAGGGAGAACTGCATAATACGGGACTAATTAAATCTTTCATTGTGAGTGCACTTTGTTTCACTTTGCTAGGAGACATAAAATCGAGGCAAACATTCACACAACTCTTTAAACGGGGGCCTTTTGTGAAGATTTGTGATATGGAAATAATGCATTGCGATGAAAGGCAACAGCGGTTCTAGCCAAACAGCCTTCGGTACAATCCCTCTATAAATAATGGAGTAATTGCTTTGTTAAATGGAGTTAAAGTTGGCAGAACGTTCCAGCAATAAGAAAAGGTGCGAAAACAAGACAAATCCTCCCTTGATGTGGCTGATGAACATTTCGCTGCACTGGAACTCACTTCAGGCATCTTGGTGCAATAAAACAAGAAGCAATTTTACGAGACGATGCTTCTAATATTAAAACCACCCAAGTGGACTCAGTTCACCTACGTCTAATAGACGCATATGCAGTCAGTTTTTGGAGGAAGCAAATAAAATTCAACCGTTTCTGATATCTGATACATTTTATGCAAGTTAAACAGTTATAAAGATCTACAAATGTTTTTAGTTTAGTTTTCAGTAAATATTAGCAAATGCACAAAATTTCATATTTTTGCATCTAAAAAAAACGGAGGTGTTTTCCTGTATTAAACTATATGGGCCTTAAAACCTGGTGTATTAAATTCTTTTAACAAAACACATATATATTAACCTATGTCTGATGGACGAGTATAGGTTTAGCTTTTGGAGAAAATTACAAAAATTCAACCGTTTTCTGATATTTGATATGCAACTGTTATTTACACATGCACATTTATGAAAGGAATCTGCTCTGTAGATCTCATTGGTTTACATTACAAACTATCAGAACTTTATCTTTCTTATTTGCCACATTAATATAAACTGAAACTACAGATAAATGCATATTTTTGCTCGGTTTGGGCACCTAAAAAAATGAGATCCATAACTCATAATCAGTTCTTGGAGGAAATGAATAAAATTGAACTGTTTTCCATCTAAAAGCTCCAAATATGTCAGGTGGGTCCTAAAAATAGCTTTCATCGGTACTTCTGAGCATCTTTGTGAAGCCCAACCTGAAAGACCTACTTAGCCATCTGTGCTGTCCTTTCAGTTTCGTAAAAGAGTGTCTGCAATTTACTGGGACAAGCCTAAAGGAAAAGTACAAGAAGTTGACTCAAAATCAAGCCAATTGAACCATGGTTATGGTTTATGGTGGTTTAACTTCTTGACAGACATTCACATACAATATTCATTTACTGGCAGGTTATATTATGTCCGAAACAACTCGATCGCGTCCAGAGCTGAAGGTCATTGACTGGGTCTGCTGCAGATGGGTGATAGAGGTCCAGTCTAGCAGTAATGACAATCCTTCTTAACGAGATCAGATTTAAAGGTGAGCGCACATGCAGAGGGAAATCCGTTAAACAGCTTAAAGGATGCCGGTGGCGGGTGTCTTAGCATATGCTAAAACCGACATCTCCTCTCTAACCATAATCCTGCCTTCTTCTAATGGCACTGCATGCTAATGTCTAGCTGAGAGTTCAAAGTTAGGACGCATTAAGATTTAGATGTGGACTTGATTTTGTTTTTTAACCATTTGATCTGTAAACAATCATTTAATTTCAAAAGTTGTAAACAAAGATTATTGGAGTGTGTTCAGTGTTCATCAAATAGTTTTTCATGTAGTTGAAAATCTAAGCGAAGAATTACGTTTTTGTTATTAAATTTGGGTAATGAGCTCATATGCTCTTTTGGTTGCTCTTTTGGGTTTTCAGGTAATAAATTAAACTAGTCTTGGTAAAGATCTTCAGCAACAAGCTGCCTCTCGATATTCCCCATGTTTTGTGCATTGAAAAAAAAAACTAACTGAAGAAGTGCTAATTAAACCATTTGGTTTCTCCTTTCCCAAACTAATTTCTTATCAATTTCTCAGACTATTTCTTGTTTTGGAGGAAAAGTTTTGCCTTAGTGGAATATTTTGGCTATCATGTCTTTGTCTCAATTCCATAAAACGGGAATTGGGGGCGGGGGGGTTCAGCTTAAATGTTAGGGCATATGTACTGTTACTGTTGGCTAAAATGTAAATAGGAATTCACACGATTGAGATTTCCTCATGAGGGTTAAAGATTTCACCAAAAGATTTTGCTTGTGTTCAAGTTGGACACAAGAATCCTCCTCACTGACCAACAGAAAGCTGCTTGTTTTGAAAGTACTCTATTGTCAACAAACTTCACGAGACTGCACATTCATGCTAAAACTTCGCCAATCTGCCACAATTTCATCGAGCTGTCATGAACGCCGACAAGACAGTGAAGTCTGTGCATCGGCTTCAGCTCAAAGCAGACGTGGAATCACTCTAATTTGGGGAGAAACAAACAAAAATGAGCACAGTGTGTTGTTCTGGAAGAGCATTAGCTCTTGTTTATATGTTGAGACCCAAATCTCTTGCGGCGTCCTCTGCTAGCCCCAACTGTGTCACATCGCATGACCGCTGTGGCCGGATTTTTTAAGTCTCGACGATAAAAGCCAGACAGAAGCACAGAAGAGCCTCTGGCTCACAGAACAGACGAGAGCGTCTGAGAGTGGTTGAATAAGGATCGTATCCTTAAACATGACAACACAACCTTTCATAAGCCTGAAACAGCTTAACCTGAAACCCATAGGTCTAACATCTCAACCCCTTGCACTTCCTACAGGATCTTACAGGCTTATAGCACTACTGAACATGGTCAATGGGCTTCCCAAAAGCTTTGCGGTCACTTTGCAGGCACTTTTCCTACTGAACTACTCAAAATGCCATCATTGAATATCATCTTTCTTCTGGTGTCACATGTGACCCAATTCAGAGCTCTCTTACTTCTGCACCTACAGCTACAGATAAACTTTGCTTTAGAGTTGAATTAAAATGCTGCAGCAGGAGGAGAAGGCTTTGACAGCCCCCTACCCTTCTAAGGCCCAATCACTCGCACATCCCTAAGGGCCGCGCGGCAGACACAAGCTGACTGTTCACAAAGTGACAGCAAAGCATGGGCTTTCCTTCTTTCTTCTCTGAGCCTGAATATAAATGGCTGGGCCCAAGGGCCAAGAAATTCAGCTGATAAGGTTTTTAACACAAGCTCAGTAGTGGTAATTTGCATGAACTCTCAGTTAAAAGCTTGACTTAATGGTGTCATAATGCAGCAGTGGTAACCAGGGTCATTTCAGGTAAAAATAAAAACATGGAATATTTATAAGCAAAAACTCTGTACTATATAGAAACTGAAGGCAGGGATCTGACGTCTGTTATCAGATCCAAGCTCAACGAGGTTTAAGGTCTTGTAATCAATAATTATTATTATATTATTTTATATTGTAGAGTTATATTTTTATTGTTATATTTTTGAAATATTTATCATGGAACATCACATATAATTATATATATATATATATATATATATATATATATATATATATATATATATATATATATATATATATATATATATATATATATATATGTGATATTTCATGCTAAATATTTCAAAATAATATGTAATATTATAATAATAATAATTATTTAAAATAACATTAATAATAAAACATGTTTAAAATATGTTATATACATACTTTATTTTATATACACATTAAACCAATACAATATTGTGTAAATACATCACATTATTTTGAAATAAATAGCCACAATTATACACACACACACACATAAACATAAAAATATACATAAAACCAAATATACAAAAAAAAAAATTAGTAATATTGAGTATGCATGTGTATCTAAAATTTTGCGTCTAGTGACTGAAATTATAATTATAAAATATAACTCTCTATGATTCTGTCTAACAGCAAGGGATTGATTAATTAAGCTGCTGAAAATAGTTACATTTTCATAGTTTCTTTCTTAAATAATAAATGATGAAGCAGAGCAGCAGACATTTCAAAACCAGCTGTTAAAGTCAAATTCATTTGGATATGAAGATCCCATCTGTTCCAGTTCATTTGGAAACTCAATCAAACCGCTTGGGTGGTGCATGCAAACACGCCATGTCCCATTGCTGCAATTCGAGAGTAAAAGATGGAGTGTGCAGTCACAAGCTACAACAATTGGAAGGAGAGCACAAATAATGACTGTTTCCACACTGGTTTCTCAAACACACCACCTGTGAGCCTGAGTTTGGAAGAACATCTGGATTTAACAGAGAAGATGTGAATGTTTACAAACAGTCTGCATCATGTGCTAGCCCGAGGGACACAAACAGTTAGACAAGACAACACAATGCATCTGAACGATCTGCTCCTTTAAGAGGCAGGCAGCAGGAAAAGAGACTGTGACCTTCTAAATGTGACTCACACTTTATACCCACGGCAAACATGACACAAACACAGCATCTATGACTGCTGACTCCTCTGCACCGAAGCTCTCATAATCTAATTGAGAACAAAACTGAATGAACACAGTGTAAGAATATTTGGAAAGTGCTGGCCTTTTCCTACACAACATTTCCAACAAATTAGGTCAGAATTATGTAAAAGGGGTTCGCGTCTGGCTAAAATCACACACTGCAACAACAGCTTGATGCACTCAATATTAAGACAGCAAGAAAATGAGTTAAAATGTAAAAAAAAAAAAAAAAAAAAAATTATAATAATAATATAACAATATCAATCATTAAATTTAAAAAAGAATAATTAAAATATAATAAATAAACAAAACAAACATCAATAAAAACAATGAATACATATGTTCTTGAGAAGAGATTAATTGTGTTAAATTCAATATATGAAAGCCTATCTCTCAATTTTTCTTAATTGAAAGTTATAAAGTCCAATTCTGAGGCGGGAAAAGACTGATATTTTTTCAGAATTGCTAGTTTATACCGCCCAATTCGGACTTTATTTCTAATTAGCGACTTTACATCATTCAATTTTAAGAAAAAAGTCAGACTTGTGAGATTAAAAGTAGCAAATACCTTTTTATTATAGTATAGTTTTTTTGTTTTTGTTTTTGTGGTGGAAATTGGCTTCCATACCATTGTCAAATGTCCATTCCAAACTCTTTTATAACGTTTGTTGTGCAATAAAATTTGGTAAAATTAATTAAACTGAATAAAATTAATTAATAACTAAACATCAATTCATAGTTTTTTCCTGTTTGTACCCTTTATGACCCTGACTTTCTATATTCTTGTGACCTTAACTGAACTTTCAGACTTAACCTAAAGCTACTTATGCTAAAGCATATGCTTAATGAGTCTTGATTTGCATTATAAATATAAAAAAATACATTAGTTATTTGACATATTCTATTTGACACTCTTTAACCCTGTAAAATAAGTAAAGTACAGTTGTTATCTTGTTCTACCTGATTAGACCCATACAATTCACTTTAGAACAACAACAACAACAACAAAAATTGTGATGAAAACTAATTTCCTGCTCTAGAGGAACCATTAATCACCTACACAATAAATCTACTGGCGTCCTTTGAGGTGAGAATCATGGTGAGGAACGTTCTGGAAGAGCTGTCTCTTGCCAAGAGGCACAACTACACGTGAACCAGGAGAAAGTCAGAGTCGCTGGGAAGAGAGATAAGCGTGTGGGATTAAACCGGCATGAAGCCTCCTTCTGGAGTCTGGCTCATCCCAAAAATGACTCACTGTACCAGTAAAGCCTGTGTCCGCTCCGGGACCGGCCTACCTCCCGCTGCTCCGCGCTTCCCACCACGGAAGATCAGAAAGGCCACGTTTCATCATTCATGGGGGCTGTATTGATGTAATCCCACACAAAATGTTAAATATATTTTAGCTATAGAATACATGTAATACCAAACTGAGACCATCCAGTTCAGAGAATGAGCTAATACTGCACAAACTATGACTTTCTTTACTTAATTTACAAATAATCCTAATCATAATAAATCAGGTTATATATAAACACAGGGTTAGTTCACAGTTACAAATGTATTCATATTTTTATGAATGTCATACAACTTTAACATATTATTATTTTATATGATGAACAGCCAATATTACACAGAATCAATACTATTAATTAAATATAAAAGTATTAATACATTTTCATATCTACTCATTTATGTACATGGACTGCTCATCTCTTAAAGTTTTTAATGATTTATTAATCAAAGTTATTATAAAGCAGGGAGATGTCGCAGGCCAGACTCAAACCTAAGTGGCAGCGTGAGAACCACAGTTAATCACAGCACCATTGCTTCAACTGAATGGACTGGTCAGTCATGAAACCAAACAGAAATAGTCAAGACAATTACTGTAGAATGCAGTGCTGGGAGATAACGAATTACAACTACTCATGTTACTGTAATTAAGTAGTTTTTTCATTTTGTACTTTTTTAGTATATTTTTAAAGCTGTACTATTACTTGTACTTAAGTACAAATTAAGCTAAATAATCTACTTCGTTACTTTTAAATCATAGTTCGTTACTCAGTACGCCCACAATTTGAATCAATATTCAAACTTTACTCCAGCACTCCAGTAGCCAATAAAAATATCAGATCGTAAACGGACCAATCAAAGCGCTGATATCTGAACCGCTGCAGCAGGTGAAGAGCTGATCAGACAGAAAGGGAGATCAGACTTATTTATGGACTCAGAACTTGGAGAAACAAACTACATGGTAGTGTTATCATAAATATCTATATCTGTATACTTGTATTTTTCGAACCATTAAGCATGAGGGCATGTTCTAGTACACCCCCAAAACTAATTCAAGACACTGGAAAAGAGCATAATAGGACCCATTTAACAACTCCTATCCAACCAAGATATTGAATTTAGAAATTCCTGTATCATGAACACTAATTAACACACTTTGTCAATAAGATAAAAGTGGGGTTTGTTCAAAGTTGCTATTATCCATTAACATAGATATTTGATATGATTATTTTTTGGTAATTAAATATCGCCGGCTAAAAAGTAACTAGTAACTTGTACTCTGAGCATTTTTCGAGAGGAGTACTTTTTACTTTTACTTAAGTACTGTTTTGACTGCAGTACTTTTACTTGTAATTGAGTATTATTTCATCAATGTAACAGTACTTGTACTTAAGTGCAAATTTTCAGTACTCTTTCCACCACTGGTAAAATGAACCCTGAAAGAGTGATAAGAAACTTGGCGGGAAACCCAACAATACAGGACAAACACAGCAAAAAAAAAAAAAAAAAAACACAATTAGGTCACCTCTGATGTTCCAGGCTGAAGAATCACACACACACACACACACAGGACTCTTCCATTTCTGAACACTCGGTTCCTTGTTCTCCTGTTTCCATGGAAACACACCTCTCAATTCTCTAAAGATCAAAGGAATCTATGAGGCAATGATAATGGGCTATTTTCGTCTATTAGACATTCAGTTTGATAACAGTGCTATATAAAGCACTTGTCATCTACACAAATACACAAAATAACACACACTTCATTTGAGGCTTCGTTGTTTTAGTGACTACTGTCCTGAAGAAGTATGAATTATGACGTAATAAATCTATCGATCAGTTATAGTTATACAAAGTAAAATATACTGTAAAATGTAAAAAAGGGAGTAAAATATAGAAAACAAATAAGTAAAATATAAAGTATTTTGAAGCGCTAAAAATACAAAAACTAAAAATGTTGCTACAAATACTGGAACTAAAATTAAAACTAATGCGAATAAATACTATAGTAACATGTCAATAATAGTTAAACGACACTGCTATCGCTCTCTTTCTCTATAATAACTACTATATTTCTTTTCGGTTTCTGTCATTAAAAAGCCCAATTTCTCTTTCTCACACAGACTGACAATTATTCACAGACACTCTGTGAACCAAACCCCTGTGCCACAAATTTGCCTGTTCACACGTAATTGCATGTGTGTGAGGCTGCAGGCTGTGTATAAAAACTGTCAGACTGCTCGAGGTGTAGGTCTCTCATTTGCTCACCACACACACAAACCCACCCATCAACACACACACACACACACACACACACACACAAACACGAATGTGCACGATCCCTTTTCAGGAATTCAGCTGCAGTGAAGAGAGGTCAAGGAGAATCGGCACAGAAGACAAATACTTGCAACAGCCCAGGTGGGGAAAAAGATAGAAATAGAGGAGTTATGAAAGGTGACAAGCTGATATGAGGTCACAATTTAATAACACAGACGACAAGAACAGATTAAACAGATAACAGGTGACAGTAAAGACATTCATGTTCCAAAATATACATTTTAAATAAATGCAGTTCTGTTGAATTTTCTAATTAAAAAAGTAGCACAACTGTTCTCATTTTTGATAATACTAATAAATGTTTCTTGTTCAGCAAATTGCCAAATTCGTCATTTCTGAAGGATAGTGTGACACTGAAGAGTGGAGGAATGATGTTGAAAATTCATTTTTACGTCACAGGAATAAATTACATTGTAAAATAAATTCAAAAGTATTTCACAATATTAGGATTAAATAAATGCAGCCTTTGTGAGCATTCACAATCCTCTCACCAACACAGTCAAAGTGGATGGGGATCAGTGGCTGCTAAACCCTAAAGAAGAGAGAGAGAAAAAATCCCACCCAAGCATATAAAAGTTGCCTATACTACTCATTACTTCAGCCTTTCTCAGGTCCGAGGTGTGAAAGACCGATGCTGAAAGAGGGGGGTTTCATGACCCTTTAAAAAAAGAGCTAAATATCCTGAGACACATTCACATATAAACACACACACTCCACCCAATCCCACGGGCTCAAATGAACACCTCACTTTTCTTACAGCTATGACGCAATTAGAAACACATACACACACACACACACACACAGGTTTCCATCTCACTGAAGGGTGTGTGATGTTTTAATGAGTGACCTTTCTATAGCTAGCATGGTAACTTTTGCCATGATGAGATCCAAGAAAAAAATAAATCCTCAATTCACCAGAATGATATGCTAGATGGGCTACATATAACAGCTGCACTATCTTTTGTATAGCATGGATTTTACATTGCAAACATTACCATCTGTTAGTTAAAATAAAGCAAGCTACTGGCTTTTTAAAAGTGGAATTAAATGGATTACTGATTTAATGTTGGCGCTTCCATCAAAGTCACACTTAATGTTGCAGTGGTTCACTGCAAAACATGTTTTCGAAACATAAATACATGCTTATTCAGCATGAACTTGAAAAAACCTTGAGAATGCATTACTGATGAAAAACACATCTACATAGAGACAATAAACGCCAAAGACCACCAGCAGAGAAACTATCGGTGGCCAACAATGTTCTCTTAAAACACCCACTGCGAGCTATGTGCTGAGAAAATGAAAAGAGGGACAGAAAAACCATCTGATTCACTCTTACACACTAATGAGAGGATATTTGTCTGTCTATTTGTAAGATATAACAATTGAGTCGTACAGATTTAAAGGGGTTTTATGTAAATAAATGAGAACACAATACAACTTATGAATATCTACCTTTATTTATCTCTCTTAAACCTACATAAAGTTACATTTATTTTCAAAAAATTCATGATGATATTCTTGTTTTAAAGTAGTAGGCACACTACTGGTTTAGGGTTAGTAAGATTGTTTTTATTTTTGAATGAAATGAATACTTTTATGAATACTGCTTGAGGGAAAGACATTTTAACAGACAGACATTTGGATTTCAAATACTGTAAATGCTGTTCTTTTGAACTATCTATTCATCAAAGAATCACAGTTTCCACAAAAATGCTGAAAATCTGGCTTCGTCTTGAGAAGAATATTTTATTTCTATTTTTTATATTTTAACACAGAGAACAGTTTTTTAATATATATTTCACAATAATATAAACGGGGTGAGCTGTCTTTAAAAAATATGAAAAAAAAAAACTACAGACTCCAAACTTTTGAACAGTTTAGTTTTACTCATTTAAAAAGAAAATAGTGCATCCAAAGGTTAAAATGTGATGAGATGCAGACAAAGAATAAAGACATGGACAACATCGAGACTAAAACAGACATTCTGAGTTCTTTAAATATAGTTTTGTTTTACAACCTCATTTTGTCTTGTGTGTGTGTGTGTGTTACACAACTGACTGCTGTCTTCAGCTTCATATGTGGGTGGATCAGAAGTTCAGAGACGCTAGTGACGTAAAGGAGAGCAGGAGGAATTTCCACACCTCCCAAAACCGTTGGCAGGATTTAACGGCAAACCCTCAGCGGCACGCCAGTGTTTCTCCACAAACGCTTTTAACATTCTTACTCCAGGATAAATGGAGGATAAGCTCCAGGGTTTTAAACGTCTCTTACACAAACACACAAAGTGTCGCCCTCTTACCATTCCTCAAACTGACCGAAATAAATACAGACGTTTCACTCAACACACGCTCCAACCATAAACACAGACACACACACACACACACACCAGGGGAGCAGGTGCCAATAACAGGTCAAGCCTGGAGCTCTAACCGCTAAATAATAAAATAAAATAAAAACATGACAGAGGAAATAAACACTGGTGAGGACCAGCAAAGATCTAAAAATGGAAATTCAGACCTAATCGTATAAGGAAAATCTGACATATGCTTGAAAATGATACAGAATATAAGGGATTGTCATTATATGAAGATGTTTAATCATTTCTAGCTACTTAGTCACTTTTTATTTGCTGTAATATATAGTTTGACCAGTTATTCTGTAGGCAGAGTCTGTCAGACATCTGTGACAGATGCTCCTCATTAGTCTCTATGGTTAACGCTGTAATGGTTCTTTTCAAATTAGTTATTAAAAATCTTTATAAATGCGCATGGGAACGCAGACGGTTTAAATGAGTGTTTCTCATCATCTGGGACCAATTTTCTGTCATAGGCTACAAATTGGAATCTATGACGACATTGACTCATTTACTGTAGAAAAGGTTAAGTTTGGCGCAATTATTATTCAGTTCAATAAGCAGGTGAAAATATGTGCATATTGTAAGTGACAGTTTGTGAACAGAAGAAAAAGGTGCTGGCATTTATGATATTTACATTTTTGGACACTTAAAGGGATAGCTCACCTGAAAATTAAAAGTTGCTGTTATAAACAGTGAAGTTCATTTCAAACTTCTCCTGCTTCATTCAGACAGAAAGTGAGTTTTAATTGAGTAACGTAGATTTGTGCTAGCCTGGTAATACCAGACACACACAGACATACTTCACTTTGCTTCGTAGACAGAGTCTGGAATGGCATAATAGAGAAGTGTTTTCTCTCTCGCTAGGGGGCGCTTGTCTGAAGTTTAAAATCATTGGTTACCCGTAGCCAATCAGATACGTTTAGTTATGACGTATGTTATGCGCCTGTACAGCCGAATTGAAGCACAGACATCATGCATCGAACTCAAATCTATGATTGAACTTTCACTGTAAACCTGTTGTTAACACATGATGATGCAAGCGAAATACCGGAGTGAACATGGCTGTAAACGACTTTTGCAGTTTGAAAAAGAGTTGAATGTTCTCCATAACAGAGCGAATTGCATCCCGTGTCTCGTTTCCCATTTCCGCGGTCGTTTCGGTTTTCGATTTCTCTAACCTACAATGTAAAACTCGGCGCTAAGCATCTACGTCGTGGCTCTCAGCCCGCCCTCTGTTCGTTGATTGGCCCGGCTGTTTCCAGACCGGTGGCAAACAGAAAGCTCTGACGCTGTATCAGACTGAGTACAGAAGCGAAATGAAATTGAGCGGAAGTAGGAAGTCTGACTTAGTCAGGCTAGATTTGTGCTGCTCGAGCTGAAAATTGTTTCAGATGGTTCAGTCTGATGTAGTGAACCAAAAAGAACCAGTTCAAAAGAATCATTTGGTCATCATTTGCATTGGATTACAGGTAATAACATTCAGTTTCTTGCACAGACAGATCATTGCTCTTCATAAGACCGAAATATATTGTCAAGAGCTATGGTTATTAATTTTGTTCCCTGATATGCTGCTATTTTTTTTTTTTTTACTTTTAAGTGTCGGTAGATGCTGATTTGCATTGTATTAATCACCAAGGACCTAAACATCTTCTTCACTGTTCTACTAAAGAATCTTCGATTAACAGCTAATTTTAATTTATGGGTGAACTATCCCTTTACTCAAAATACTTAACCCCAAAAAGGGTCAATTTACCTTCAAGTACATTTATCTTGTTTAAAAAGAGACAGATATTATACTTTATATTCTCATTTATAACCGCAAAACTATTTTTTAGCCATTTAACACCAAACTTGTGCAATGCAATGATATTCATACAGTTTTAGTGTGACGTAAGTGTCTATATACTTTTTGGCCATTTTATTTCTTCATTAACATGACCAGAGTCTCTTCAGAGCTTTGTGTTTGACACGATGCAACATGTGGCTGGTGGTTTTTTACACATTTTCATAAACGGACGCAGTTTTACAGTCTCAACCTTGCAGTTCACCCATCTCTTTTGATGTCGCTCTGCTTTTACGTAAAAGCCAGAGGAAATACGCATGACTACACGACAGCCTTTATTAAACGACACATGTGCCACGTGGAAAATAGAGCTGCACGGTTTATCAAAGGCCAGACCTTGGATGACACAGCATGTTCTGCAGACAGAGCATAAATATAGTTAAACCCATAATATTGTGTTTTCTATTTGAATATATTTTCATCTGTTATTGATTTACGTGATGCAGTGCGGAATTTCTCCAGTCTTCAGTGTCACATGATCCTTCAGAAATGATTTGCAATGTTGAAAACTGTAAATATTTCTGCTTAATATTTCACTCATGTTTTGAGGATTATTTAATGAAAAGAAAGTTGAAAAGGACTGCATTTATTTGAAATCTTTTGTAACATTTTAAAAGGCTTTACTTTCCAATTTATTATATCCTTGCTGAATAAAAGCATTAATTACTTTATCACGCGTTAATTTCTGACTTAATTTTCCTGTCTGTTCCAGTCCAACAAATGGAGGTGTATTTTTGTTTCAGCGCTCTCAAAATATCTTTACTAGGATCACGTCATGAAACAGACGACAATGATATAACTTGGATATAATGCACTAGAGCTCCTGCAGGCTGAATGGAGTCTGATCTAGTGAGAAATGTTCATATATCACATCACTCACATTCTCACACACACACACACACACACACACACACCGGTATGCGGTTGCTGTGCTGCAGGAGGAGAGGATGGTGTTGCTATGGTGACATGTCTGGATGCAGCAGGCGATGCCACATGGCAGAGAAGTGAGTGACCGGAGAGAAAGAGAGGGATGTCATAGTGGCTTATCATCACACACTCATGTGTCCACACACACAATGACAAATCACACACACACACACACACACACACAGAGAGAGAGACTGCTCATGAACACACTAAACCCACCCACATACACAGCCGAGCAAGCAAGAGAGAAACAATGAAGCAAACTGTAATTTAGTATTTCAATAATCAAAACTTTTAAGGGACATTTCTTAATAAACGTTGTGAAGCTTTGGAAGTTTTTACGCCCCCTAGAGGTGTCATCTATGCTACAGTAGTTGTAAAACGATCACAGCTTAGCATTTTTCACATAAATCAAAGAAACACTCTCATTTATTTATTTATTTTTTTTAAAATAGGCTCATTTTCCAACTCCCCTAGAGTTAAACAGCTGAGTTTTACTTTTTTTGAATCCATGCAGCCGATCTCTTGGTCTTGCGGTAGCACTTTTAGCTTAGCTTAGCATAGATCATTGAATCTGATTAGACCGTTAGCATCTCGCTCAAAAATGACCAAAGAGTTTCTAAATTTTCCTTATTTAAAACTTGACTCTTCTGTGGTTACATCCTTTACTAAGACCGACTGAAAATGAAAAGTTGTGATTTTCTGGGGTGATATGTCTACAAACTATACTCTCGAATCACAACTTTTCATTTTCCGGCAGTCATGAGTCAAACATTTTTTTTTTTTTACAAAATTACAAAAAAAATTACAAAATTTTACACAATTTTTAGGAATTACAAAAAAAAAATCTTTTTATAAAATATAAGAATGATTCAAAATAACTGATTTCTGTTATAATATATTTTAAAATGTAATTTATTCCTGTGACGCAAAGCTGAATTTCCAGCATCATTCCTCCAGTCTTAAGTGTCACATGATTCTTCAGAAATCATTCTAATTATTCTGATATATATTTTTATATATTTATTATTTATCACAGATGTGCTTCCTAATGTTTTTGTGGAAACTGATACATTTTTCTTTTCAGAATACTTAGTCAATTTAACGCATCCTCATTAAATAAAAATATTAATTACAAAACTCTCACTGATGCCAGCACGGTATTTGGATTCAGAACAAAATGAAATCTTAAAAACTGACCTAAGACCGACCCCTTCCTAAATGCTTATACTCTAATAAAAAGAGACACTGCTGACTCAGACAAGTGGATTTCTCTGGACTTTATTATTTTCATCATGAACATTCGAGGATCAAGCCTCAGGAAACTACTGCTATTACAAATGTTCTTCATTTAGCAGAAGCTCCAAAGTGACTTACAGCAGACCTACCACAAGGACAATATCACGGGGTTATGTCTCAGCTGAAATAGGGACAGTTCATGCACTGTTTCAATGATCTGCCCAGATCTTAAACCACTACGTCACATCATGCTAAAAACTGCTGCTGTTCCTCCATTCACTGAGCATGTCGTGGAGTGTCTGGGTGGCCCTGAAACACTTTAGCTCTCTATTCATTTGTCAGTGTCTTTGAAAACGTGTCAGAGGAATTACAGCCATCGTAAGAACCGTATCATCTCCCGTCGGGCTAAAGAGATAAAACTGAGGCTGAAGAAGGAGCATGGATGGCAAAATCTCAGGATGAGCATGAGATAAACCTCAGGAAAAGCCTCCCCACAATACAGAGGAGTAAATACAGTCTGCTTAGCATTTAAAATCCCCTTCTAATTAAAACATTATGATCATTACACTGGCTTTCGCTCTACATATTTAATGAGATTAAGCGCTGCCTCCAGACAATTTGCCCATGATATAATTTCACAGGCGTTTTTTTCACAGCTGTAGACTGTGAAAACTGAATTTAACGGCGTTCCTGAACCCGAACACACACAGCGTGAACCCGAATACGCAGAATACTGCTCTGGGATCAGACTGAGAAAACACTTCTGAGCAAGAACCGTCTTAAAACGGATCTAAAGGAGTGAGCCGTTTTATTCAAATATATGCTGATTAAAAAGAATAGGAAATGTATAAATATGGTAAGTGGAACTTAAGTGACATTTAACTGTGCTTTTAAAAAATTAATAATAATCACTGTGAGTTTTACCCAGCTAACCGAAAATGTAAGAATATTTTGCTAATGTTCCTAATAAGTTATGAAAATGTTGTTTCTGAATGTTCCCTGAACATTCAATGTTTTAAACAGATTTTTTTTAATGCAAACATTACAGGAAAATTCTATTGTATCATTTATCGTTATAGAAATGTTTCGTTTGAATGTACTCTAAATTTTCTGAAACAAGTAACATTATAAAAATAAATAAATACAAAGCCATCCAAATCAAAAATATCAAAAAAATAAAAAAAACATTCTTTGAACGATTTTTAAACAATGTTTGTCTGCTAATGCTTTGAGAACATTACTAAAGACCAGATACGTTCAAATGAATGTTCTGTGTTTGCTCAGAACGTTGAGAGAACTTTCCATGTTTACTGGGTTAGTGTTTAAAAAAAATGTAAAATGTAAAATGTAAAAAGAGTTAAAATGACAGTTAACAAAAGTTAGCAAGCTGCTGAATTAGAATATATGCAGATTAAACTTAATAAAAACTGTATAAAATATCTAAATCAAGCTAAATTCAACAGGCAGTGAGTGTGATTCTGTTCTGGCTGTGAATGGAATATCAATATTGATCATATCTGTATTGATCAGATATACAGGCAGGTGCTGATCTCAGGGCGCCACCTAGAGTTAGACTGATGAACTACACATCTAAGGCATTTTGTCTTAGTTATTAACTCATTTGTAAATTATTTCAAGCAAACTCAACAGTGCATTCAAAGGATCTGTTACGTGTGTGTGTGTGTGTGTGTGTGTGTGTGTGTGTGTGTGTGTGTGGTGTTCACTGGGAATGCAGCTATGACTTTGGTGTCACCAGCACAATGCTCTATACCAGTCACATGAAATTTGTATTTAAATGTTTATTTAAAAAAAAATATTAATATAAATATAATCATGTTCTGTGACATGCTATTAACTGTTAATAGTCGTAAGAATGTTAATACAGTATATATACAAGAAAGATTAAATTATAATTTAATATGTCTAAGATAAGACCATGAAGACCATAAGCATGAGGTCCAGCTAAATTAAATCCAAAATCAAATTAAAGTTCAAAACAGCAAGATAAAAGGACATCTATTAATATGCAAATTACATGCAGTGGGGTTCCAAACTCAGAGCTGATTTGAGAGATCTACTGTGAACCACCAGGGGGCAGCACACAAAAGCTATACATGCTGTACAACTCAAACTACTAACACTGTATTAAAATAAAACATACACGTGTAATAAGGAGTAAGGTAATTTAACATTTACATTATGTCCTGATTATATTCACAGAGTTAGGCAGTGGAGGGGAGATCCTTGAAAGCACCCTAAAACAGCCCTCAAAATCCCAGCTACTCCTTAATTCTTTTCTACCTTTGAAAACCAAGATGCATTTAAAAGACTTCAGTATATTTATCTTCCTTTCTTTAGTTCGTCCCATCTCTCTTTCTCAGACCTGCTTTCTTTTCACTGCAATCCAAGCGGAGAGGAAACACTGAGAGGGAGACGAGGGCCAGAGGAAGAGGTGGGGTGAAACCAATTAAAAGACTACAAGTCATGCTGGAGCAGGACAGGCTTGATCGGTGGTGCGAGCCGGAGACGTGGCCTAGGAAACCCTGCAAACGCAGGGGAGCAAAAGTTGGGTAAAGGAGAGGAGTGTGTGTGTGCTTGGCGGAGGAGAAACTCATTAAGCTGGGCTGCAGATAAGAGCCTGTCACAGTCAATGGGTGTGTATACAAAGGAGTGGATAAAGAGCACACAGCAGTTTTCAGAGGAAAAGACGATGGGGTGAGTAAAGGGGTAACGCAGGAGGAGAGATCACTGTGGCTGTTCTGAACAAATGTCATGAAAAACCAAATGATATTAACAAAGAGGTAATAAAAAGATCAAATCATGTCTTACTTCACTTGCAAATATAATTATTGTCAGTAAGAATTGTACAGGTAAATGCTTCATCGCAATAAAATCGAAATCGCCATATGGCTTGGTGCAATATAAAGCAAAGGCTGCAATTGAAATAAACTACTATCATTGTTGTTTTATTATGATTATTGTAATTAAAAATATTATTACTGTAATACTATCAATTAATAGAAAGTATTTAAGAAAAATGTTTCAAAATAAAACAATAAGAAAAAGAAGATACATAAATAAGATACAGTATCAGTATTTTTATATTATTATTGTTTTATTAAGATTAAGGTCATTACAAAATAAGTATAAAAAAATTTACTAAATAAGAAATATTACTACTGAAATAATATTTCATAAATATGATACATATAATATTTCATTAAATAACTTTAAATAAAACTATTATTATTTTTAATATTGTTACTATTATTATTATTATTAAAATATAAAAAAAATTACTATATTATTAATAATATTTGTCTGTAATTTATATATAAATTACAAATATTATTATGGATATATTAATATTTCTTATATATATATATATATATATATATATATATATATATATATATATATATATATATATATATATATATAAAGAAAAACAATTATAATACAATAAAACAGAGATGATATATAAATAAAATACTTTTTATACTATTCTTGTTGCATTGACTATTGTTAATCGTAAATAAAAATATAAACAAAATAAGAAATATTTCTATTGAAATATTTCAAGAAATGTGATCTTCAATAATAATAATAATTATAAATATTATTATTATTAATA
This sequence comes from Carassius gibelio, assembly GCF_023724105.1. Classification (NCBI taxonomy): domain Eukaryota; kingdom Metazoa; phylum Chordata; class Actinopteri; order Cypriniformes; family Cyprinidae; genus Carassius; species Carassius gibelio. Next base: position 7,159,338 of record NC_068402.1, read on the forward strand.
CTTTTTAAAATGCATTTTAAAAAATGTTGACAGTCATTTCTGAAAAAATATTATTGAAAAATTATAAAAAAAAAAAAAAAAATCAACAATTGCCATACTAATAATAATTGCCATAAGTGCTCCATTATGGTTCGAACTGTTTACTTATTCTGTTTGTGCAGGATTAGGGTTTAGATTAATTATAATAAACTTGATTCCAAAACAATAGAGGACAACCCTGATATAAAAACTGTTGTGTGTGTGTGTGTGTGTGCATGCTCTGCTTAATGACACTAGCACTTTTGCTCAAGGCAGAAGACGTGGGAGAGAGATGTGTGCCACTGACAACACCATTAGAGAGTGTGTGTGTGTGCGTGTGTGTGTGTGTGTGTGTGTGTGTGTGGCTATAATAAGGTCATTAGGGCTGATACAGAATATATCAGTATATGATTGAGTGGCAGTGAGAAGAAAAGATTTGCACACACACATTCACATGCACAAACTCATAATAACTGTGAGTGTTAGATGTGGCTCAGAGCCGACAGGATGATCTGTTTGTGTGGGTAACATGATTGGAAAACGGGACTGAATGAGAATGAATGAATCTTTGTGTGATTCTCTCTTTCTCCTGCTCTCTAGTGTGTGATGGAGAGATCTTTCAGTAGCTCAGTGTGAGTTACACACACCACAGGAGCTGAGATTTCCTGCTGATCTACAGCAATATGTGCCACACACACACACACACACACACATATTCTATTCTAATCATATTTTAATGCTAATAACCAAAAACAACCCACTTGATCCAGCTAATAGCCATAAATGAGTTTCTGGCTAATGACTACTTTACAACAACTAATGATGGAAAACCATCTACTGATCAGTTTTTATCAGATAGTGACCATAACTGACCTGCTTAAGCAAGTTAATGATTAAAAACGACCAGTTTCCACTAACTAATGACCAAAAGCAAACCACTTTAGCCTAATAATAAGTAGTTTCAACCAGTTAATTGCCATAACACACCTGTTTAGCCAAGTTAATCATTGAAAACAACCAGTTTCCACCAGCTAACGACCAAAAACAACCAATTCCAATCTATTCACAAGTTTCATTATTTAATTGTCTTAACTTACCAGCCTAAACAAGTTAATAACTACATATGACCAGTTTCCAACAGCTAATTACCAAAAACAATCCACTCCAACTAGGTAAAACCACAAATGACTAGTTTCAACCAGCTAATAACCAGTTTCAACCAGCTAATGAACATAATCTGCTTTGAGTGATTATTGACCTAATTCAACCAGTTAATGACCATTAATGACCCGTTTCTACCACCTAATGTCCAAAAACACCCTGCTTTAAACATATAATGACCGATTTCTACCAGTTAACCACTTTCAACCAGTTAATGAACATAAATAATTTGCTTAACCTGTTGATCAGTTTTAACCAGTAAATGACCATAAATTACCCATTTCAACCAGCTAATAGCCAGTTTCAACCAGTTAATGAACATAAACAATCTACTTTCAACGATTAATGGCATTAATGACCAGCTAATGACCAAAAACACCCTGCTTTAAACATATAATGACCGATTTCTACCAGTTAACCAATTTCAACCAGTTAATGAACATAAATAATTTGCTTAACCTGTTGATCAGTTTTAACCAGTAAATGGCCATAAATTACCCATTTCAACCAGCTAATAGCCAGTTTCAACCAGTTAATGAACATAAACAATCTACTTTCAACGATTAATGGCATTAATGACCAGCTAATGACCAAAAACACCCTGCTTTAAACATCTAATGACCCATTTCCACCAGTTAATGACTGTAATTCAACCAATTTGACCCTAAATCAGTAGCTTTAACTTTATAACTGACCATAAATGACTAGATTTAACCTGCTGAGGAATACAAACCACCAGCTTCAACTAGCTAATGAGCTAAAATGGTCAACTACAACCATATAAATGCATTTAAAATGTGTCATGTAACCCATAGTTTTGCTAGTTAGTTAGTTAGACTCTACGGAGCTGAATTAGCATGTGCCGCATGTGACCTCCCATACACAAACCTTCAAAATCAAGCAGCTGACGGCGACATAAAAACTAATGTTTCAGCAAGCTTTCAAGACACAGATGGAGCAAAAAACACACACCGTGTTTGACAAGGTACCAGGATGATGCAAGGTGACACTGTGCTGGCAAGCACTTGGCAGTTAAGATGGCAAAGGTGGGAGAAAAACATGTCAGCCCTGCTCAGCTAACACATGGGTGTTGTCTGAAATGAGAGCGAAAAATCTGCCACTATTTGAGGTCACAAGGTCCCCGGCTGACTTTACCGCAGCAAGATAAGGACACAGAGGCTAACAGAAGGGTGAGACAGGGCAGGTGTGCTGATTCACAGATGGAATCACACAAGAACTGATTTTGAGGGAGAAACATGATTGGACAGGGTCATAATAATAGCATTTTAAAGGTTAGCTGTGAAGGTTGCCAGGTCCTCGATAAGTGCAGATGGTGAAATTACATTTCTGAGATGGAGTATGTGGACGTATGTAGCATTATCCACCTAAAAGAGTAACAGGAAGTGTTGAGAAGGAAGAGATAACATGGGTCACACTTGAATCTGCATTTCCCACATAAGCAGCACAGCACAATATATGAAACACTGTCTCGCAGCTGACTGTAAATGTGTAAAAAAAAAAAAAAGCCACAATTCTTGACATTGTTTTGCCCTCTATTACTCCTCTCTCCTTTCTTCCTCCCTGTTCCCTCTTTTATTCTTGCTGTCGGTCTCCTCCTGACAAAGATGATCCAATCCTCTCATTCATTATTTACAGCAGCTGAAAGTGCTTCACCGCACAAACACACTCATGATCACGGATACCTATAAATGCAGTAAGTCTAGACCACATTGTTTCTTTGATATAATTATTTATCAGTTTTACTACAATGATCTATCCTGTAGTCGGCTCTTACACTAATTATTGAACAACACTGAATACTCTAGAGACTAGTTCCTTAAGCATTTATACTCATATTAATTGCCATATTAATGGCCAAACACTGATCTGAGATCAGCTTTCCTGTGGCTGCAGTATAAATTAAATATAGTAATCAAAACTAGGTCAAACTTTCTAGAAGGAAATAACAGGGATTTCAAGCCTTGTTTTCTGTCTGCAACAACAACCTTTAAAGAGTAAAGGCTCCTCGAGAAGGTTGAACTGACATAAGAAAATCAATCATTCAGTATAAAAGTAATACAAAAAAGAAGACAAGAAAGTATGCAAGTATTACTAACATTGTCAGTGTCAGGCTGATAACTGAATGGTGGATATTCTAGCAAAATAAGCAAGTAGAAGATATTGTAATAGAAACAGACAGACAGACAGATAGATATAAAATCCATCTACAAATACAGTGCAACAAAGTGTGGGCTTTTTATTGGAAATCCATTTTAATCTATCAGTCATGTATTGGTAAGAAAATGAAAGCTGAAATGTGATTTGTTCAAATGAAATGTCATTCCTCCACCCAGCAGGTCTCTCGTGTCAACTCTCAACCTTCAGATCCTCTAATGGACAGAGAATTGATCAGCGCTCTGCAGTTAATGACATGAGCCACTAATAAATGTGGGTCTCCTGGGCACCTGATGTCAGATATATGAGCCCACCGTCTATATGTGTGGCTCTGAGAGGAAGTAAGTGGGCGGAAGTTATGAAAGAGGACAGATATAAAGCAAATAGATAAAGATGATTTGTAGTTTAGGAACGTGAACACACATTAGGGAAATAACAGGATACCGTAAAGTGTATTCGCTTAAAAAAAAAAAAGTTTCGGGAAACCTGTTTGAAAAGAGTCTAAAATGTGTTCAGTGTGAATTGGCATTAAGATGGAGAAAGACAAAAAGAAAGAAGGAATGATAGAAGGAGCCCCCATGCATCTGTACATCTCAGTGATGAGGACAGATGAGGTCATTACAGTATAATGGGGTTAGAGTGCCCCACCTGTGCATGGACCTAATGATCCGTAAACACACACACACACACACATCAGGACAGAGTCAACAGAAGATAAAGGCCCGTTCACACCAAGAATAATAACTATGAACAGAACTATAAAGATAATGATATTAGCGTCCACACCAGCGAACAATATTGTCTGTTTATTCTAAGCGCACGCTCATCTGCCGCTTTAAATTCTTGAGCTTGTGACAGCAAGATTGATTATGGAAACAGCTGGATTGACAGCTGAAAAAAAAATTCTTAAAATTATTACAACAATATTACTTCTCTGTTAATTTATTGTTATAGTTGTGGACTCTCTCTCTCTCTCTCTCTCTCTATATATATATATATAATACTAAAAACGATTTTTACAACTATATCTTTATCATTTTTTTTATAGATATCGTCTTAGGTGTGAACCAAGTCAGATTCAAGAATATGCTCAAACTGACTCTTATGATATCAATATAGTGAGTCAATGTGCTTTTTCCCTTTTTCTTTTGTTGTTTAATAAACAGAAAGGACAAAGTCAACAGCTGGTATATTAGGCTGTGGTCACTTTAAGACCTAGTGCACCAATCCAATATATTGACAAGCATATTTCCTCACTGTAATGTTCACTTAAGACATAACTGACTGTGTTTATGGGAATTATTGAAGTCATAAATATATAGCACAACCTGTGTACAGTGATTTCCAAAACAATGGGACTTCTATATCGGTTCTTGTTAAAACAGTGACCTGATTTTCCAGACAAATTACTCTTATTAGTTGGTTATTGTTAATGAATTAAATCAGTGTGCCTAACAGCTGTACTCAGATGGTCTCATAATGAGCCGGTTCACTTTAAAAAATCTTTTTTTTAAATACAGTTCAACCAGTATAGTGCAATTACCGACACATATGACTTGAGAGTTATTTTTTTATGGAATCAAAAACATACAGTTCCACAATAATGTAGTCCAATTCACTTACAAATAACTTTTCTGAGCCGGTTCCTTTCAGTGTAGAACGACTACTGAAACTAATTTTTCTTAAGAGTTTGTTGTTTTAAAGCAAATTTAAAAAGGCAATTATAGGTTTTAGGATAATTATTCTGAAATGATGTATAATGATTGCACTAATGCTGCAGAATTTAATGCAATTAAAAGCAAGGATAAACTATTTCAAATGTAAACTAAACGGACATTACACATTCTAAAATATCTCAAAGACAAAAGGCTAGTGATAAGTCTGCAATAAAACTTTCTCTAATTTCCATAGAATGATTCAGCTTTATTATCTTTCAGTGTTTCTTTCCCGCAGAAGCAGGGCACGGGCCGTGAAATATGATTTCAGATATGAGAATGGAAGCTGACAGCTGCTTACTTCAGAGAGAAAGCTTTTGTTGAACACTGTCAAACTTCAAAACCATTTCAAAGCCAATTCATGAAGTGGATTGTGTGCGTGTTGACGAGAGGGAGAAACACTTCTGCTCTCTCCAAGGATTTTTAGTAAAACTGTACCATCAACATGAAGAAGAGAATAAATCTGTCATTCGTTTATCAGAAAACATGAAAGACTATGATCCATGTTATTATATGCATTTACATATTTAAAGTGCTCCTCTGTGTTTAAATGATATCATAATGGAAAGCTTGATTACTTATGAACTTGGCTGGTTAAAGTCAAGTAATGCATGAAATAAGCAAGACAATGCATTTATGCTTCATGCATTTCTGTGTTCTGTTTTCAAAATACATGCATGCACTGTAAATTGCATTTGTTGTTGAATTGATTTTAGATTGACCCAGCCCTTTAATTTCACAGATTAGATTACCCCTTCCTGTCAGATTTTGCCATTTTTGGCCAGGTCTTTACCCGTCCATCTTCATGTCTATGTCAGAGCTGACCTCTATTGAAGGATGTAGCTCATGACAGCTGTTAAAGAGGAAGTCATCTTGTGCTGCTGTATCATGCTGTATATATATATTTTAGTTTTAGCTTTAGTTAATAACAATAATACTGTTGAGTAAATGATGGCTGAACTATCCCTTCAAGCAAGCTAATATCATGTAGTATAACTTCATTATTGTCATGTCATCTTACATTCCTTCACATCAGGCTTTTCACATTCTGTCTCTGATTCTATCCGCCTCTTGTGTGTCACTCAGTCAGCCCACACACTCCTCTAGCGAACGATCTTCCCATCGCCTTCACCAGCGCAGGAACTTGCTGAGGTGAGCAAGTTGATTCCTCTGTGTTCAGCGGCTGAAGACAGGCTGAAGTGTCTCTCTTTATTACACTCACAATGTGAAAGCCTTAGTGAAGAGGAGCCATACTGTACATAATGACTCACTGTGTCCTGCTGATCTATTATTACAGTCTCTGAGAACCGGCTACAGCAGCAGACACTGCCAAGAGAACAATGTTTCTGTTCATGCACTCTGACTCAGATTCTCCTACAGTCCCTTATGAGGAATAAAATACATCAGACAATTGTTGACATACAGTCAGAAATTACAGCTATTAATGATTGGTACAGTCATTAATCATTTGTGCATTTTTCTTGTGAGAAAAGAAGTCTGCAAGATATAAACTCAGAATTGTGAGATAAAAAGTTGTGTCAATACAGGCTTAAATGAGAGAAAATCTCATATAAATAGTGTTGGGCATTTATCATATCAAGAAAAAACAAACCCATAAACTATAATTAACTATTTATGTTTTGCACATAAAAAAAAAAAAGAAAAAGAAAAAAACAGAACTGTAGATATAAAAGCCTGAATTGTTTTGAACTTTTTGTTTTCTTTTTTAGTTTTAGTAATTTTACATTTACATTACATTTACAAATGACTTACAGATGAGGACAATAGTAGCAATTAAACCTTTGTTCTCTATATTGTTCTTAAACTGTGGAACTGTCTTGAGTGATCTGATTGGCTGTGCCAGTGTCCTCTAAACTAATTAAATCCCATTCTTCATAATGAGGTTAATGCTACAATGGGCTTGTTTGCTGAATTAAGTACGCTCCTGATGGGTTCATGCCACTGTTAATAAAATCCAGCAAGAACACTGTCAGCACTTCAGAGAACGGCTACTGGATTTGCATAAATCCTTTGTCCGGCAAAAAGAAATATCGTGGTTGTAAAAGATACAGCCTCACATGGTGCTTCCAGATGCTCAATAACAACTCCACCATCTCTCCAAAACCAGAAAACCACAATGAAATAGATGCTCAATTTGAATGCATGCTGAATCTGTGCAGCTGCATGACAGATATACTTGGAAAAAAAGGTTTCCATTTGCAGTTTCAATGCAACATTAATTTCCACTAGATGGCAGCACTCAGAGTTAGGCTGTTGCTTTCAATAATTAGTCAAAGAACATAAAAAATAACAATAAAACAACAAAATCTAAAGGAAAAAACAACTGTTTAAATAGACTGTCCTTGCTCACAATAAGCTTCATTATTCCACAGACTTAATTACAATAGTCAAAACTCCCACTTGCAAGAGTATATATGTTATAAACCCATTTAAAAATGAGCTGAAATACAAGGTGCAATGCAAAACTTGCACATTCCCTTACGAGACCACCAACAATAGACTAAATATGAACGCAGCCATGCAAACATAAGGGACAGGACAGACACAATAGATTTGAACCGTGTCTGTCGAAGTGTGTCGGGAAAGCGTGTATTCCTCACCAGCTTCACTGGGAAATGTCTTACAAACACACACATGATTGACACAGGTGAACCTGGAGTCATGCTTCATGGCTGAGAGGACAGCAGAGGATCTCATGAAGGAAAAACAGAGATGACACATCTGCTGTAACATGTCAATCAGTGACTTACAGGGCAGAAGACCGCCGGGAGAGACCACCCCTTTATCCTGGGATGAGGCATAATGAATCATTCCAGATGTTAAAAATGCTGTGACCGTTGTGTGTGTATTACGGCATTATAATCTTTTTTCTTTGAAGTATTTGTTGGTCAATTCTCAGTTTTCATAAAGCAATAAGCCTTGATGAGTCGTGCATTAGAGTGATTTTACCAAGGTTGCTGAAAATAAAATAAAAATAAAGGATTGACTTTCATAAAGCACATAACAAATAATAATAATAATAATAACAAAAACAAAAAACTATTCTTCTGCCTAGACCTATAGTTCATTTATGTAATTATAGGTTGTTTGACATATCATTCCAGGCTATTTTACAACTCTATCCCTGGCTTATCCACACAGATTTCCCAGTATGAACTTTCCATTTTATAATCCATGATGTTCTAGTATATTTAAAAGCATGCACAGTGTCGACATCTCATTTTCCCCAAAATGAACAAATGGATCAACCCAGTTCTGGCCGCAGCAGATATAAATCACCTGCAACTTCAGCGAGCAGGACTCTCTCCTCCTCAGCTCTCAGAGGAGACAGGAGAGTGCACATCCCACAAAAATCACATAAAATACCTCTAATCGCCTTCCTGCCGAGCTGCCGCTGCGCCTCTAACTCTCTCTAATGAGCCCCTGCGGATCCAGACGTCAGGCCTCAGTCAAAGCAGCTTCCTCCGAGCCAATGAGAGCCGGGAGGAAGTGAAGGGTGTCCGGAGCACAGAGATGTCGCTGCTGTCAACACAGCGCTGTGGTGCTGACGCCTGTTATATAATTAAACCTGCGCATGAGAGCGATTCCATTATGGATAATATCACGCTACATTGATAGGCAGGCCCACAGCAGGACACAAGCTGTGCATTTTCTGAGCTTATCTCAGGGCTTCGTATTTGTTTCATTATCCAAAATGCCATAATTGTCCCAACAGTAACAAAAGAAGCATTTTACATCAACCATATACTACAGCTCCAAAGTTTAGGGTCAGTATGATTTTTTTTTTTAAGAAATCAATACTTTTATTAATGGATTCAATTCAACAAAAGTGACAGTAAATGCATTAATAATGCTCCAAAATATTGCTATGTTTCTAAATATAACTTTCTATTCAACGTAAATTATGAAAAAATAAATATTATTATTACAAATACATTAAACGGCACAACTGCTTTCAACAATGATGATAATATATATAATATATCAATATAATATAATATATATATTGACACACATACAAATTTCTTAAGCAGCAAATCAGTATATTAGAATTATTTGTGAAGGATCATGTGACTCTGAAGACTGGCGTAATGTAAAAATATTTTTTTAAATTGTTAAAACATTTTCTATTTTTAATCGTATTTCAAAATATTCTCTTTTTTTTTTACTGTATTTTTAATCAATAAGTGCAATCTTGAAAAACGTTCAATTCTTCTTTCATTTTTTTTTTTTTTTTTTTTTACTAATTTCAAATCTTTTAACAGTAGTGTAAATTCATCAAGGCAATATTTATTTTTAGAAATCTGTAGGAAAAAAAATCTGTGTGTGTGTGTGTTTTCATTTCATTTATTATTTTTAATTTCATTTATTTAACTTATAAAACAATAAATAAAAAAGGAAAATAATATATAATGCTATATTAGAATATATATATAAAAAATTATTAGAAAAGTAGAATAAGTTAGAATAAAATATGAATATAATGTGTATAGCACACATTCATATACATGTTAATAACCTCTCTTATGTCATATGAGCATCACCCTTGTACAGCCTTTTATAATGAACTGTAGGTCTACAGCATATCTTCATAGTGGACATCACTTAATTCTGGCAACCCTTGTGGAAAAAGCTTGGTGTTTTGGTCCTAAAAATCCAAATCACATTTGGTTTGTAAACCTTGCGGTCGTGCCATGTTTGGACTAAAACATTTCCCCTAAACTCAACACCAGTGATGCCAGGAGTGAGACAGTCTGCCGTTTCCCGTCTCAGACAGTCTGTCGCTTGGGGTCTCTCCGGGGAAACACACCAGCTTATAGGCCAATTAGACTACAACTAGTGCAATGCATATGATACCAGCCCACATCTACTTCATGTCCTCTTTAATGTGCATGTTTAAAAACCACCAGAACAAGAAAAAATGGCTATTAGTGTAACTTATCCTGTACCTTTTGTGCTTCAGACACAATGATAACTCAAATTACACAGCTTGTTGAGAAGAGGTGTACTTTAGAATCACGTTTCAAAGTAGTTCACAAAATATCTGACATGTTATGAGACATTTTTATGGGTGAAAATGATATTTTAACAGAAAAAAAATATATAGAATGGGACTTGATTTTTTTGCATGGGGACCTGAACTAAATGTAGTGCTAATAGTTACTGTATTAAACACCTATTTTTATTTTGGTTAACATTATCAGCTAACCTGTGCATGCATATACTGTATAAAAAATAAAAAAAACTTCAACAGACTAACATTTTTTGCCATGTAGAAAATAAAACAAGGTGAAAAAAAAGCCAGACTATCATATAGACAGTTAAAATCCCGCACACCTAGCAAGCAGAGCAAAGCCCTACAGAAAAGGTAAAAATCTCATTTAAATTGCTCATAATTGAAATGCAGCACACGGTAATCATACTATGTATCATAATGAAATTTTTAATTAAAATCTGCCCTGAGGCAACCTGTCCTAATATAACACTATTCACAACAGCCGTCAAAATTTCTGACATATATTGACACATTTTGTGTTATAACAGGGTACCGTGAAATTTTGTGCTTAAAAACGAGAAATAGCGGTAAAAGAATGGAGAATGAGAGTTGATGATGTTCCTCCCTCATTATATTCTCCACGAGCTAGAGAGGTATCACTATCTTTCACTGCCTTGGTGTGAAAAGTGTGACAGCCAAATAAAAACACCAAAAATCAGGGAGGTGGAGAAGGAAAAGAAAAATGGAAATTTTGCATAGACGCACGTGCATATTTATGCACCGCCAGCCAAATTCACAGTCTATTAGTAGTTTGTTCTTTATGAAGGAACATGTACTAATATCAGATCCTTCCAAAAGCACAAAGCCTGCTGGAATTGAGCTTTGAAGTCGACATGCATGCCAAATTTGTTGAACTAAAAAAAAAAAAGCGAGAGTGAGAGGTTCAATTCCCCTCACGCCCCAAACAATGGGAGGCAATGCAGAGAGAGAAGCAGCACGTTATGCAAATGCCAGAGGAACGAGGTGTGTATAAAGAAACATGCTTACATACACAGCAGGTGGATTGTGGGAAGGGTGAGGAGGATGTTAACACTGCAGCTCCTGGAGCAGGTGTCTCATAATCAATTTAAATGAATCCCTTATGTTGCATTAGCTCATTTGTAAGTTGCTTGGAATAAAAGCATCTGTTAAATGAATAAATGTAAATGTGTTGCAAACTGCTTACTGGCTGGAACCTGAAAATTTGAAAAATATACAAAGGACATAAAGGCACCTTCTAATTCAGCATCCGGTCAGCTGCAGTGCCTTCATCAGGTCAGGTTTTTCCATCAAATTTGGCATGCATGTAGCTTAAAAAGCTTTACGTTTTAAAATAGCTTTTTTGTAGCAAATACATTTTTGATTGCTTATGTCTAAAGCAGGCTCATTAAATTAATGCATTAATTGAAAACGATACATTTGTAAACCCCTTCAAATGCATTTACAAACCTTCCATATGGAGCACAAAATAAAGGAAAAATCTTCAGAAAAATTATTCAAAGTTTGACTGTTTTTAATTACACAAAATGACTCTAAAATGAATCAAAAGTGACAGCAGAGGAATTTATAATTGCACAAAATGTCGTTGTTCCAAAAAACTGCATTTCTTTTGAACTGTCTGTTCATCCAGGAATCTTAATCAGCACATTAGAATGATTTCTGCAGCATCATGTGACACTGAAGACTGGAGTAATGATGCTGAAAATGCAACTTTATCATAACAGGAATAAATTACAATCTTCAAAATATATTAAAATTGAAATCAGTTATTTTAATTTGTAATAATATTTCACAATATTACAGTTTTTACTGTGTTTTTTAATCAAATAAATAACCCCTGGTGAGCAAAAGAGACCCTTAAGTGCCTTGGAAGGTGTCTTTTTTTTAAGTCACTGACAGCGATGCAGCTGTCTTTGATTTCAGACACAGCTGATACAGTATCCCCGCTCTCTAATCAGTTCTGTCATAAAGGTTAAAAGTAGCAGGTCATAATAAAAAGTCTGCAGTGAACACCTTGATCTCATCTAGTGCTTTGCCATTTCATTTATTCATTTATTCATGTCTACCTCCCTTGCGTTTGGAAGGAGAGATTGGCTCGTTAAAGGAGCAACACTGAGTTACGGTATGGCCATTAACGTCTAATGGGAGAACAAGAACTCCGGCAGCATTTAACCAGCCAGCACAACTGCTCTCTGTCTCTCCGGCCTCTCTGCCTTTCTCTGGCTCTGAATGTTTGTGATTGTATCCTGTAATCTCAGTTCTCCCTCACGTCTCCCCAGGGTCTATGTACTGTGTCTGTGACACTTAATTAAATGTGAAAGGGGCTCTCTGGGCATGGAGCACCAGCCTGGCAGACACACATGAGGCAAGTTGATGGTTACACACTGCTGTGACCCTGTGAAGATGCATGCACACACACCCGTAACCATGCCACATATTAACACACACACACACACACACTGAACTAATGCAGAGAGACTGAGTGGACACAACTTAAACTGAGCTAAAACAATAAAACACTGATGAGGACAATTCTGAGACGGGACAATTTGAGTTATGAGAGACTACTGATCTGAAAAACAACAACAAACTTTAAGAGCAATATGGAGAGTCTATTTTTTGCTGATATATATATATATATATATATATAGACAGAGAAATGAGAGATATTGCATGCATTTATATAAACATGCAGTTATGGTACAGTAATATATATACTGTGCATGCATTTACTATGCATTTACTGCATTTTGTTGTTTTCAATAGATCGTCATTGTTTTTTTTTCTTCATTTCACTGTATATCAGACAAAAAAGAAATAAATAATTCAACTATATACAGCAATGAAAACCCCTTCCCTATAGTAACTGCAGCTGAAAAGCATCAAATTAAATTCTTAAACTTTATCATACCAAACTATTTTACAAACAAAGCATGCAAAGAGTTAAAATGAAGGTCTTTTATCACGTTTTTCCATTGGCCAGCAAATAAAAACTTGCCGACCATAAGATTTTAGATCGAAACTGTTCACAAAATACACAATTTTACAGGCTAAATAAAAATAATAAAAATAACACATTAGTATAGGCAATACAACAATGATTGTAAGTATCAAACTGACAGATTTAAGATTACTGTATATATATTGTGGCCAGCGCAAAGTTCAGAAGGAGGTATTAAATACTTGCAGACAATAGAAGAAATAGCTAAAGCAAACACTGGCTTACCTATGGTCAAAATCTCCAGGATATGCAGCGGATGTACGGATCAGATTTCTTCAGAGACTGAATGAACAGCGTACACAGATGAGGTCACCGCTGATGACTACTGTACATTTATTTCATCACTGAACCAATCACACCCAACACGGCTGAACTTTGAACACTTTTCAGTTATTTCCTTATGACGTACAGTAATCACACCCATGTTAATGATAATCCACATTTATGATAGTCAGTCCGACATCACATCATATAAAGTCACTTTCATAATTATCTTTATCTAGAACATGTTTAGTATTGTATACTACCATAAAACAGGCAACTTTCTCCATGCATTAATTAGATAATAATACTTGTTTAAATCAAATAGTATAGTAAGATGTACTTGTCTTGTACTTTGTTAGCATCACATTCTGAACACATCCTCTCTCTATCATACAGAAATTGAAATGATTCCCAAGTGTAGACGTTGACCATACAATCCTATCAAGGTGTTTCAGAGACTGCGCTGTCATTAGCGATAATCATGACACAATAGCAGTGTCTCAGGACTCAATAAAAGCCTAAACGGTTTAATTTAATGCCTCACAATGACTGAAGGGAACGAATGTCACAAAACACAATCTCAGATGAGCTCTTCTGCATAAATTACTTCAGGAAAATAAATGCCGCTTTCATTTGTGTGATACATCTGGATGATACTTGTGGATCGTTATGAACAATGTGATAGAAGCACCCTATTCATCACACTCATTTTCTGCCCTTTCTTTCTCTCATTCACCTTCTCCTGCAGTAATACATGCTAATTGAATTACTGCTGACGGATTAAACTGCAGGGCAGAAGAGACAAGAGCAATCCAGCATGTCCTCCTGGCCTCTGCTCTTCACTACAAATCTCTCTCCTTCTTTATTACTCCACCACATTAAAGTGAAGAAGGAGAGGATAAATGTCCATGTTGGCATTCATCAAATTGAACTTGCTATTTGCAAAATACTGTGGAGTTTTATTGAAACCAACACCCTTCTCTACAACAATACAAGTATGAAAAATACTTCCACAATGGAAGGTTCACAAATATTTACGACTGTTCAATGGGCTGCTTTAACAATACGTTTACTAAGTGGTCTTAAGGAAGCCCTGCATAATGTTTCAGATTCATCTGACCCATATCTGACATGTTTTTTGATGGTTGCAACCATAACATGCGTCCACTTTATGAAATAGTCAAAAATGGTCAAAGACGTTTGTCTGCATATTTATTGGTTAAAGATCCAGCAAGTCATTATTTACAGAAAAAAACTATAAATGTATACAGTATCTGCATTTTACATATTGACTGATTGTCTATGAAATTTTTTTTATTTTATATACACACACACACACACAAACACATACTGTATACACACACACATTAATGCTAAACAAGTAGCATTTTTATTCGCAATTAATCGCATAATATATTTCTGTGATTAATCATGATTAATCGCACTGTTAAGTATTGATTAGCAAACACTTTAAACAATCTCAACCTTAACATTAATGTAATCAAATTAATAGAGCTTTTTTTAAATGATTAATTGCAATTAATCACATCCAAAATAAGTTTTTGTTTACATAATATATGTGTGTGTGCTGTGTATAATTATTTTGTATATACAAATGCACACACATGCATCTATATATTAAAGAAAATATGCTATTTTTCTACATTTAAAATATTTATATATAACATTAATTATATTAATATAAATATACAGATGGAAATACATGGAAATATTTTCTAAATATATAATGTATAATATTGTATTTATTATGTATATGTATATAAAAACACACACATTTATTATTTAAACAAAAACATTTAGTTTGGATGCAATTAAAGCGCGATTAAACAGCTCTACAAATAAAATATAAAACCAAAGCTATTTACCGCTGCCAGGGTATTAACGTTTTTATAGATAATATTTTATGGTTTGTTATAGAAAAACATGTTATGCTCAGAGAACAGAAACTCGATCATAACATTATAACAGGCACTTTAAAAACCTTAGAGTCATAGATTCAATTTTAATAAAAATAAAATTGTTGACTAGAGTATTTAATTATTATAAGTACATATATTTTTAACCAAATTTCATGTTTATAAATGCAGTTTTATTGATAAAATTTGTTAACTGAAGTACGACTGTTTTAGAGACACTTTTGTGACTTGTTTGTGAGTTTGTAAGCTTTAGAAAACAATTATTTTAGATTTTTATGTAGACTACATAACAATTTTTTGTATTTTAATTAATAAATTATTGTAGCTGTTTTTTCACATTTTTACGGTTTTATTGTATGCATTATTTACATTTGAAAGAGGTGCATGTATAATTTGAATAATTATGCAGTAAAAAAGGTTAAAAAAGAAAGCATTAAAATGGATGGAAAGACATTTTTAGAGCAGTTTTGACCTTGTAAACTGTTTAGCAGAATATTTAAGAATATTAAAGAATATATATAAGAATATAAAAAAATCTAGAAAAAGTAGTCAACATCAAAAAAATCATTTAGTTGGTGACTGAATGACTAGCTGACCGTTGTGTCCCATCACTACTCTCCTCTATTCTAGCGTTCATTAGACTGAAGGACATGTTGAGGAAGGATGAGAAAAGGGAAGGACATGATGTGAATTTAAACTATAACTGCAGGCCCAATGTGCCACAAAGATCACAAACATTTTAAACAGTCAGCAGAACCTGTTGACGCTTACTTCTGACTTCCTGTGAGTCTAAACTCTGCGCTAAGGTCAAGTGACCCTGACCCGTTAAAAGTGAGCAGATCCCTCATCCAAAACAGGGGCTGCTGTTGCCAGCTGTTACAGCCGTGGGAGAAACAAATGAAAACGTCCTTCACTGCTCCTTTAGTATAATCACGGCATTATTGAACGCAGCCAATGGCTAAAATTAGAGTGTGTGCGGCAGTAACGAGGGGTGCTAATGAATGCTAATTGGGCTCTTGAGTTCATGAGGTGGAGTTGCTCTTTTAAAGCTCAACACTGACTCCCTTCCCATGAACCCAGTTTTATCTTTGCACTTGTTAGAATCATGGCATTCCTTGCGAAAAAGCTCAAGAGTGAAGACTGAGGGGGAAAAGGTGTCTAGCATCTGTTGGTGGTGCGTTACTGTGGCAACCGCGCTTTCTGTAACAAAAGTCTCCGCAGCAGGTAGCACGAGGGCAGGCGAGAGAGAGCCAACTAATAATGTTTTAGAGGGGAGGAAGTTCACAGAGAGAGCGGTGCCGTTTCAAAAGGAGGCATACGTAATGAAGCAGCGCGTCCTCTCTGAACGCCCAGCGATGCATCTCACGCAGAGACCAGCGAGTCTGAACACACAACCAGTCGCTCTCACTCGCCCCCACTGTACGCAGATCACAACTCACAAAGACCAACAATACTGTTTAAAGCTGCCATTCATGATTTGAACGTAACAAAAGACGTTTCTTAAAGAGGATTGAAGTGCAGGAAAATGGCAAAGAGAATTTATCAAAATGAATACATTAACATTTTTAAATATAAATAATTCAGACTATTATAATACTACTGTTTTTTATGACTGGACACACACACACACACACACACACACACACACACACACATATATATATAAATTATTAATTATTATTTAATTATAAAAAGCAATGAAACAAGTCCGTTATCCTGTCGTTGTGGGGGATGGAAGTACATTGTGTTTTGTGTGTCAGACTACATGATTAATGATTCATCATCAATTAATCATCCTAAAAATTAACTGATAATTAGTTGTTAATTAAGAGATCAGTTCACCCACAAATTAATAGTTCTGTCATTGTTTACCCACATGACTTTTTTTCATGTAACACAAAATAAGAAATTTACAGCAGAATGGTGACCACGATAAGCAAGTTTTTGTAGTAAATTTCACTGAATAAGCTATTTTCAGACTTCAGTCTTATCCTCACAGACAGAGAGAGAGAGAGAGAGAGAGAGAGAATATTATTGTGATTAAAGCAGAATGTGCTGCTGTTATTAATGTGTATAAAATTATGAAATCATCTGGAACTGCAATACAGTAAACAAACCGAGAACTACTTCACAGTTATGCATATAGACAATTCTACAGCTCTGAATGTCTGTCAGCCAATCAGAATCAAGAATCAGACATATTAACAATAGAATTATACTTTAAATAGACTTAAATAGATGTGCTTCCATGCCCAAAAATGTACCTTCTGTTGTGACAAATTTAATTCTAAGAACCACTGAAATTCTAAATACTAAGAAAGTTTCAATTCCATTTCTCCAAATCTTTAGCCTATATATTATATCAATCACAAAACTAATAAAAGTTACCATTAGGGCTGCACGATATTGGGAAAAAATTACATTGCGATATTTTATTTTTCTGCGATATATTGCGATATGAAAACAATTTTTTTTTTTACAAACAAAAACGGGGTGAGCACACTTACATTCTTTTTTTAAATGATTTAAACATCGACACCATCGTGTCAATTGATTAATATGCGTGATGGAGAGAGATCAAGACAGCGTTTGTGTTGTTTGAAGACATTTAGCGTGCGGCCGGGGCTCTCTCTCTCGCGTGCACGCGTGCGCTCTTTCTCTCATGCCGGTGACAGGTGCAATATTTGAAAATCAATAATTATTCATTTATTTTTTAAATTACATTTATATCTGAATATATGTCAACCTATATACTTTCAAACATCTAAGTGTCATGAATTAATATGAATCTGTGTACAAAATGACATATAAACATATTTTCCTATTCTATTTTGCCTGAAAACGCTTCCAGCACACTTGCGTGTCACGTGAAAAATAGGCGTCGGTTCTATTTCTAGCATACACGCGTTTTCCGCTCTGCCTGAGCCGCGCGTCTCACGCAGGCAGTCTACAAGCTCTAACCTGTTAACATGGGAGCCGAATTAAAAACAGACACGCCACGCAGCTGAGACGCTTGCGCCACGCATCTAGTGTGTCGCCGGCCGCGCGCTCGCACGCTCGCGCTCTCTCTCTCGCGCGCACGCTCGCGCTCTCTCTCTCTCGCGTGCGCACGCGCTCTCTGGCCCATACAGTTAATGAATAACGGATCAACTATGACAGCCTACATCGCAGATCCTGCGATGTGACTATCGTGGATTCGTGCATCGCGATATCGATGCTTAAACGACACATCGTGCAGCCCTAGTTACCATGTACAACATAGTCAAAGTCTTCAGGACAGAATTTCTGGTTTATCTGACAAAGAATACCACACAAAAATCTCAGTGTACAGTGTACAGTGAGCTTGTTTAATCTGTCTTTCACGTCTTGACACTTATCAGCAGCTCAGCTGTTCTGCCGTCATCTGTGATCATATAGCTGCATGAGATACTAATTATTAACCATGGCCAAATAACAATAAATCACCACAACCTGGCCAAATCACAACACCGCGACTAGCCAAATTAAAGCCTTATTATCAAATAAAGACCAACCTTCAAGCCAAAATGCTAATGATGGCCAATTTTCTCCCTGTACCTAAACAGCCACAGCCGAAGATAAACACCTTGGTTAGCTGGCACTGCACCGACTGAAAATAGCAATCGTGTGTTTAACGGCCTATTCAATATTCATCAAAAAAGGCCTTATATTTTTCATTAATGTGGCTTCATTTTAGGTTCCAGATAAAATTACTTTTAGTGGGGGACAACGACTAACAGGTTAATTTACATGCGTTTGCATAATATTTGCATAAGACCTAATTAAAGGGAGAAAAAATCTAAAAAGTAATTGACTAAATAGCTTTCATGCACACATATATTGACTCACACATAAAATTAATATCAATGTAAACAACTTGGCCGTCACCTTTGACCCCTAAACACTTGGAATCCCATTACATTACATTACCAGCTTGGATCCAATAAGAAAGTCAGCACACATCCAGAGTTCTTGGTTCATTGTTTGTTAATCCGGCCCGGGCGGTTGGCAGGAGGAAGCTCTGTTTGCATTCAGGCCAGCTGGTCTTGGCTTTCTTAGACATCGCTCTTGGTCGCCAGCCTGGGACAGATTACACCTGTAATCCACCATTTGTCTGCCACCAAATGTTTTTGAAACCAGACCACAGCGTTTCTGACTAGCCAGACAGACTACGCAAGAAGCGAGACATGTATGAACACCAGACCGAGTGTCTGCTTTCTGCTGCAACTCTTAAGAGGAAGCAGGCAACAATATAATACAAATTATATCAGCGGAGAACTCTAAGACATTGAGTAGCGCACATGAGACCAATCAAAATATATTGCTTCTCATAGATAGCAATGAAGCTAAATGGAGAGCAAATGGAGACTTTTAAGTCTACAGATAACTGGAAGATTAAAATGACATAATATTCTATAATTACTATAATGGCATAATAATAAAATAAGACTGCTTCCTATAAAAAATATACAACAAGAATGAATATTAATATAATATACAACCAATATGGTTTCTGATATATTTCAATCCTTATTTAAGTCTCCAATATTGCTTTTTGTCTTGAGATAAACGTTAAAAGACAAGAGAGATTTCATAAGCAGCTCAAACTTTGCTCAGATTTCCTGACAAACCAAAGTCTAAAATTAAATCCAAAGTCTTTCATGTGAGAGTCGAGGTGCCTGCTATCCACATTTTGTAGCTCTATGGCTCAATTGTCTCATTTGAGTCTAAAAAACAAGTGAGTGAATGAAAATGAAATAAACAGGCCTAACTCACATGAACAAAAAAGATGCAAATAATCCGTCAAAAAATAACTTTGACAAAAATTAAAATCAAAGATGAAGTAGCAGGAGCTCTCTGAAAGATGAAATCAGACAACCAAACACACACATGCAGCGTGAGGCCAGACATAGACACTGTACAAAACAACCCATCAATCACAACAGCACTCAGAAGCCTCCCTGTAAGACCAATGCCAACCTAGAAAGACTGCTTGAGAGACATGCTTCATAGTTCAAGTGTTTAAAAAAACGAAAAAAGGAACTCTTGATGAATTACAGTGTCTCTCTTTCAGTGTTGTAGAAAGTAGAGTGGCACAGTGGGAAGTCTGGACAGTGTTGACTAAAAACTGTACCGCTGGGCAGCGAATGTGACATGCTAGACTAAGCACAGCTCCACATGCTGTTACAGGCCCCTAAAGCACCCAACCACCCACGGCAATGACAAGCAAAAGCAAAGCAATGACAAATCTGTTCATGTGTACAAGCTTCAGATACGACTTCTAGTGTAATCGGGAGCAAATGTCCTGTCAAGACGGCTCCAAACATTTACTCCACTTGAAAAGTAACAATTTATGTATTTTGTTAAACCATCATGACCGAAGATGACCACACAATTCACAATAGGCCTATATTTTTGTCAGGATGCCATGTTTACTCACAAATTTACTCACATGCACTGTGAGACTCTCTCACACACACACACACAGATACACACTACATTTGCACGGTAACTCAATACCCTGCATTATTTTATAGCTGCATATTACAAAACTGACATACCATTGGAAAAAAAAATGAAACCCTTCCTTTTTTGAAACCGCATTGTGAAAGCACTATGCACTATACATTCAAACTGAATATAAATTAAATTGAAACCTACAAATGGTACTCTTGAATGGTTAGATCTTTAAATCGTAATCACTTTCCTTTCAAATCAGAACTAGATGATGGCAAAGTAATCTTTAATATCTGTGGATAAATAATATACAATATCCTAAGGAGGGCATGTCTAGTCTGCATATTATTCAGAGCAAATTTCTGATATTTTCTGATGGTCCAATCATAGCATGCCATGTATTACAAGATATTTCTCTTGCACAGACAATGGCATCATATAGACAATTTCTTACTCACACTGCAGGACTGTAACCAAGATACTGTCAGAAGTTTTTCAGGGCGATCAAGAAGAAATCATTGCCACAGGCTTTGCTCAGGCATTAACCTTTCAGTAGAGCGTCCTGTGCCATACTGAGCCTCAAGCAGCTGCAGTGCCCTGTTAAGGACCACGGTTTTAGTACAGGAAACCTGCTCAGTTTATTCAAGGACAATTCCCTTATTAGGTGTTAATCCCGTGTCTGGATCAAAGACAGACTTTGCACTTGTTTTATGGGGTCTCAGGTTTGAATCCCAGAGGCCCAGCGCTCTCTGCGTGCTTCTAGTGCACGGATATTGATTGCAAACACATGAGAGCGCCACTGTGTTTATACAGCAGATTAAGCTCTGCAGCGTGAATGGGGATATTTGTCCCTTTTACATTAAAACTCATAAATAAAGAGAAACACACACAGCGGGGAGACCTCACACTGCCAGAACCGCACTCAGCCAGAGAGACCGAGAATGTGCATGTGCTCTGTGCCACAGAAGAAAAAGGTTGTAATTGGTGAGCTTTATTCGTCATGCTCTGGTTGAGTGTATTTCTGTGTGTGATGTATCAGTGACACTCGTGCTCTTTCCCTGAGGTTACACACCTGCCTCCATCCACAGCTGAGCCCAAACACACACGCAAACATGCACAGAAGCAGCTGGTCCGGGGCAGTAAGAACATCAGACTTATTTACATGACAAGAGGTAAGGGGTTAGAAAAAGGAAATGGAGAGAAAGAGAGACAGATGGTTTAACTCTACTGTAAAATAAGGCTGCTTTTACACATGGTTCAGCTTGATCTGAACTCCATCCCTCCTTTTTACATTATTCATTTATTATTATTTAGAAAACTCATAAACACTGAACTCTAGACCCCCTTTTACAAGCAGTTTAGAAAATAGTTCTGATGTCATATAATTTATAAAGGAGCATAAATAGAGAAATATCCCCTCAAAGATGCCATCTTCACATCATTGTAATATACTAGCAGCATAACAAAACAAAACAGCAAAAAGAAACAAAGTCAGCTTTAAAAAAATGGGACAGAGGCATTAAAATATTTTTTTTAAGTTATGCAGCATATACTGTACACTAAGTTTGGGGCTAGTCTGTATTTATTTTTAATTTTTTTTAATGTCAAAACTGTCAGGAAAGAAATATTACAAAAGATTTCTATTTCTAGATGAGTAAAGTTCGTAAACAAACTTCAATGTTGGCTTGACAACTTTTGTTAGAAAGTTCAAAATAACTTTTCTTTGAAGAGCTTAAGTCAATAAAATCGTATTAACATACAATATTCTAGAACATTGCTAAAATGTTGCTAACATGATTTAGCATACTGCTAACACAATTTAGCACATTGCTTACATGATTCAGTATTTTTCTAATGTCTAAACACATTGCTAACATAAATTAGCATGTTGCTACCATGTTTTAACACTTTGATAACATGTTTTGTTAGCATGATTTATCACATAGCTAGCATGTTTTATCATGTTGCCAGCAATTCAGGTCACAGGAAAAAATGACATTTTGAAATGCATTCAAATGAAAAACTTATTTTTAATTGTAATATTTCACAATATTACTGGTTTTACACTTTATGAAAATTAAACACAGTTTCACTACAAATGATACTAAAAAACATGGTTACTACCATGATTACCAAAAAGTAACCATGTTTTTTTTTTACACTAAACCATAGTTTAACCATTGTATGTGTAGTAAAACTGTGGTCACAGAAATGGTTATCAATTAGCCTTGGTTACTACTACACTTCTACTGCAATAAAACCATGGTTAATTTTCATAACCTCTATTTTGATCCAAAATAAATTAGGCATTTGGTGAGCACAAGACATTTCAGTCCAAAACATTACAAAATCTTACCGACCCCATTCTTTTAAATATAATCACTAAATATAACTTCATTTGCATTTCCAAATGGAAACAGCAGCACTTTCAAGGCAGCAAGAAATAGTGTTAAAAATGTAGAAACTAGGCAGATGTGAAGCAATCGCTTTTGGAGGCTTGCAATATAAAATTAGATGGAATGAAAAGGCAATGGATGAATAGATGAAGTTAATATTTTGCAAGATAGAAAACACTATTTGGTGGGCAAATAAATGCACGAAAAAAACAATCAATATGCACATATTGCATTGATGTTATAATGGTTAGATTTTAAATTGTGACAATTTGTAAGCAATTTTTATATAATCATGCTTTTTTAGCACTCTAATATCTGAAAATTGTCTCAACTTTGGTACTTTGAATGTGTGCCATCCCCAGCATGTCTCAGGACTCTAGCGCGACGTGCCACAGCTGCAAGAGGGAAACAAAATTACACTGAATAATACAGAAAAGTCTAGTTTCAAAGGAAAATGATGCTCTTCCCTTGATTTACCACATAACCATTCAGTTTCAAGGTTTCTACTGGGGCTGCGGAGGAGGAAATAAAACCTTCTTTTATATTCAGCTCCAGTTCTGCCCTACCTTTCTGCCCTACCTACCCATTAAATTCATAAAAGACCAATAGAAGTGTACACGTCTCTAGTGTAGTGACAATACTAAATCACAGTTACAGCCTCAGGTGAGAAACTAATCGTTCAAGGACCGTGGAGAGAGAGGGAGAGAGACCTTAATTTCCAGAGCAGAGATGAGGGTTTACAGCAGGTCAACATATGCATCACAGATTCAGACTGACAGAAAGCACAGAAAGAGCACATGCATTGACAGGTATTTGTAAGGAAATGGAGTTCTAGTACATACAATATGTGACCATGGAGCACAAAAGTAGTTTTAAGTCACTGGAGTATATTTATAGCAACATCAAAAAAAAAAAAAAGTAATTTTTAATTAGTAATATACATTGCTAAGAATTGATTTGGACAACTTTAATGGTGATTTTCTCAGTATTTCATTTTTTTTTTTTGCACCCTTAGATAATAGATTTTCTAATATTATCGTATATTATCGATATCTATCCAAAAATTAAACAATATGTGTACACTGCACATGAATACTAATGAAGCGAAGTAGATTTACAACACACACACACAGCCTTAGTGAGATATGATTATTGAACATTTCCACACAGCTCGAGCATGATGAAATAAGAGCGGAAAGCTCTCCACAAAACACACTATGAATTTCAATACGACATTCTTCAGCGTTATTGGACAGAACTGCAGGCAGAGGTGTGTGCAACACACATTTTATTGGGTAGAGCTACAGGACTCTGTGTGTGTGTGTGTGTGTGTGAGAGAGAGAGAGAGCAGCAGTAGCATCCTCAAAGAGCCTCCACACCTGGAGAAAGACAGACTTCCTGTCAGACTGCCGTCATCCTCCTATCCATCTCTCCGCTGCTTTCTCTTTTCTTCCCTCTTCTCCACCCATCCCCCCCCCCCCCTTTTCCAATCTACACCCTACACCTCCGGCTTGTTTTTCTGTGCCGAAATGTAGCTTTCTGCCAGCGTTGTGCTCTGAATAAGTGTGTGAGTGTGTCTATGAGAGTCGTGGAGGTGACTGGCCACCGCTGTCTAATGAATGATGCCCCCCTCGGGCTCACGGATGTCTGGACAATGTGGCCATCATAAATGTCAGCCCTATAAAATGGCCCCGTTCACTGAAATCTCATAAAGCTGCTGTGAGGCAACGGGTGAAAGTGTGTGTGTTGTATGCCGCGCTGCACAGATGTGGCATCTGATTTGCACCTTAATGTGGGACTCCGTTCCAAAACTTGGTGCGCTGTCTAAATAGACAGCATCATAGTACACATAAAATATGTTCCAAAAACAGGCAACAATATTACGCTCTCATTTTGACCAAATTATAAGGCAGCACTAGATCGGTAAAAAATGCTCCTAGAATGAATTTCTACTAAATAAATTCTATATATGCAAGAGAAAATACTGACAAACAAACATTTGTGCATTTTACAGAAAACTGCTACAGTAAAAAAAAAACTATCAATTGGTTAACTGTAACCCTACACTGAAAAACTGTACATTTAAATGTTTATGTTAAATTTATGTAATTGAAAGAAAAATTGAATTAGCATTTACGGTGAATCATAATTTGAACTATACATTTAGAATTATAAAAAATCTCGATAATTATCGATACCGAACGATATGAAATAGGGCTGGACGATTATGGCCTAAAATCAAAACCTCGATTAACTGAACATTTTGCCTCGATTACGATTATTGAACGATTACTTTGTTTTTTTGCCCTCATAGTTCACTGACAAGGTTTGTACTGTAAATATGATTGACTATCAGCAGTTATTTTATCTATGTTCGTAACATTTCTTACTAGGGTTGGGTCTCGTTTGAATTTTATCGATTCCGATTCTTATCGATTCCTAGTTTCGATTCCAATAAGATAAAAAATCCAATATAAAAACAATTAAGTCAAACATTTAAATGTCAAACATTTTTACAAAGCATTCTGTTGCAACTGAATAACATGAGCAAAAACTGTAATTAAAACTTTAAAAACACTGCATAGTTTTCTTTTTATAAATAAAATAAAGATTAATCAAGGAAAGTTATTGAATATATTCAGTCAAGATCAGTTAATGATTTTCTTTTGTTCTTTGATTAACATTAATGACAGACAGTGCGTTTATTAGGCTGTTGTCTCTTTAAGCAAAACTACTGCACATGTGTGTTTTCTTTCTCATCTGTTTATTTTCACGTAAGACAATAACGGCTGCGTTTTTGTTGATATACTGATGTAACGTTAGTTTTCTGCACATCGTAGTTTCGACTCAGAACAACCTTTTCTACAGTTAAAATACACAGAACAGTCCGAGAACGGACACAAACTGGGACCGCCGATAGTGTGACCCAGTGGAAAAAAAAGTTTAGAAACATTGATTTACATTGATTACTTAATATGTTGTTAGTTTAGCAATATGCTAATACCACACTCTGTTTGACTCAGCTGATAGTCGAGTCTCCCATGCATATCCATTTCAGTTATGATGATGCTGCCCATGTAATCAGTAGACAATAAGCAGACCACTAGGTTTTGGAGCAGACCTTTACCAAGGCCATTATAATCATGACACCCACAAGTAAATTTACAATGCGCAGTGCTGCATAAACTAAGGCGTTATCAAGCATCAAATGTATAGGCTTAATGTCTGGTGCTCACAGCACTGAGGATCACAGCTCTAGGGGTTAATTAACTCAATTAGCTTAATAGCTTCAACATCACAAGATAAAAATGCTGTGCAAATGGTCTCTCCCATGTGAATGTTTTCTTTCCTGCTGTGGTGTTGTTTGTGTCCATACTGTGCAAGTTTCTGCGGATGAATAGCTAAACAAACAACAGGGGTTAATAAATGAGCTGTACTATTTGTTCAGTTGAATTTGTCTTCATGGCTGGGTAATTGATCACAATTCGCAGCTTAGTTCAGTGAGGCAAACACTCCTACATGGAAAAGACAAGAAATAAACACAAACAACATCCCTGATCCTAGTGAGGATACTGGTAATTGGCCAGATGTGTTTGGCATAGCATCTCAAATAAACGGTTTTAAATCAAAGATCAGTACTACAGAAAAAAGTCCCAAAAAAACAACAAATAAAAACTGTAAATAAAGTGCAATAAAAATACATTTTAAATACAATAAAATAAATATTTAATGCTTTTATTTATTAATTAATTAAAATAAATAAAACATGATTAATTCTATATATTTTAAATACATACAAATTACAATAATATTAAATGCTATATAACTATTATGTAAAAATAATGATCTAAAACAATAATAATATTATCTAAAAATAATAAATCCTATATAAATTAGTGTGCATATAAACAAAAAAATATTTTAGATCATTTTACATTTCATATGTTTACATTAATTAAAAAAAAAAAACATTTTATAATTTAAATACGGATTTTGAAAGAGGGGCTGGGGGGAAACAGTCCAGATTTCGACTGCAGACTGGCGTTCCCTTCAGTCAATACTTGTCTATTACCTTGACGTAACCCTCCAGCCCAATTCCCATTACCCCTGAGAGGTGTACAAATCCAATTATGCCACAGTGTCGAAGCTAAAAATACAATAACCCCTAGCATGCACTGATTTAAAGGTGTTGAATTAAAATTGCAACACAGCAGGTTTATGTGGTTTTGTGATATTGTACGCGAGCACAGTCAAATATGGCTACACGAGACATGGTTGATTGTGAACGTGGGTAACAGGTCTGCTGCAGACGGCAATTACAGCACTCCCATGAGGTCTCATCAGCCTGGGGAAACTCACAAACCCTCATATAATGCTATTCACAACAAGTTCTCAAATACAAATCACACAGACCACGACTACACGGCATTCAGTGAAAGAGAATTCAAGAAAAGCCGAGGTTTGTTTGTGTCTTTTTAGCTCAGAATACAGTGGAGGGGTCCTTGTATCTGGTGAAAAGGAAGTTCAGGTCACTGTTCCAGGGCTTGATGAATTGAATACACACACACACACACACACAAACTCCGCAGCCCATATCCCTGAGAGCCTCTTCATGGCCAGAAGTAAAAGAAGAATGCTGAGTGAGAGGGTATAAGCAAAGAGAGACGAACAGAGAAGTAAGTGTGAGGAAAACATAAAGAGAGAGAATAAAGATGGTTGAAAATCATTATAATGAGCTCATATAATCAGCTACTAAAAGGAATAGAAAGATCCAGATGTTGTTTTCTAAAGCAAACATGACTATCACTTTTGCTCAAACGTAGGGTTAGTATTAAACCTACGTGAGTTAAAAATCTACAAACACAAGAGCATGATGCTAGCAACACCAAGGTCATGGGTTCGATTCCCAGAGAATGCATGAACTGATCAGTGTATACCTTGAATGCAACATAATTTGCTTTGAATAGAAGTGTCTGCCAATTTGTGCCAAATGCATAAATACAAATGTATTAGATTTCCAAGCAATCAGACTTATGTTTTTCTCTGGTAAATGATGATAAGCTAAACAATCCCATTGACTTGAATTGAAAAATTAAATGAATTCAATTTAAATTAAATTTATAATTTTTTCAAATTATACCATGAATTGTGTTTCTTAAAGGTGCAGTAAGCAATTTCTGGATTGGACTGAGCCCCAAAAAACACTTCTAGAATTCATTGGGGGGGGGCGTGTCCACTCATAATGTAGGAGTTGACTGTGTTGCATAGGATGTTTGTGAATTTAGGGGCGGAGCTATCAAGATATGGATTTGATACTTTGGGGAAGGGGCATGTTCGTTCTGGTGATTTAAATTAAATTAAATTAAAAATTAAATGTATGCATTTAGCAGAGGCTTTTATCCAAAGCGACTTACAATGCATTCAGGCTATCAATTTTTACCTATCAAATAACAACATAATTTCTCAGAAATTGCTAACTGCACCGTTAAAAAACACAATTTATAATACAACTGCAATTTACATTGTCGTATGATTTATTTAGAGAAATGTTGGTAACACTTTATTTTCAGTTTTCCTTGTTACATGTTACATATAACCTACTTGCTATTACAATATCAATAAATTATGCATCTAATCCTATGCATCTAAACCATATAGTAAGTACATGTAGTTAATAAATATTACTCCGTACTTAAATGTACAGTATAATTACACCATAACAAGGACCCCTTAAAATAAAGTGTAACCGAAATGTTTTTGAAATAAATAGTTACTTAGTTACATATAAAACGCTAAAATTATATAATTATTTCAATATTGTATAATTTAAATATTTAACATTTTATATGTTTAGATAATATTAATTTAATATTTGTTTTATTGTTTAATTATTAATGCAATAGTTTTTCTATTTGAATATTAGGGCTATTTTAAAATGCTAATTGAATTTTCAGCATCACTTCAGTCTTCAGTGTCACATGATCCTTCAGAAATCATTCTAAGATGCCGACTGCTGCTCAAGAAACATTTTTCATCATCCGTGTTGAAAACACAGGCTGAAAGTTTCCAAAGTTTCTTGAATATTTCCTGAAAATTTACTGAAAATGTTCCACCTTTTTTGAAACCCTATTAGCGACACCCTCACATAAACACTCTAGTATCTTGTTTGCAAATTTATTTCAAGGCAAAATTCACATTATCCTCAGAAAATGTCGAAATCTAGATTGTAATGCATCGTGCACTCGTGGGAAAACAACACGAGAGCTGGAGAAACAATGAAAGCCCATGAAAGAATGACTAAAACAAACAAATAGAGCAAGAGAGAGAGCGAGTGTGAAAGAGGAAAAAAGATATCTGGTTGTGATCAGGCTAAAATATGAAACCCAGGGGCGCGAGGAAGCACAGAGGTGAGAATGATGGATGGCATCACGACAAACTGAAGATACTTTACTCTTCCACATGTTCACACATACACACACACACACACCTCTCTCTTACTGTAGCCTTGAATCAACCCAACATGAGAGAACCTGCCTTTAATTCTCTCTCTCTCTCTCTCTCTCTCTCTTCATTTAGTGCCTCTAACCACTTTTCTTTCCTCTACTCTCCTAACCCTCCAATCATCTCTGTCTGTCTCGCACGGGAAGCTCCAATATTCCCTAATTAAATCCCGAACTGTCGCCCACTCACGCTCCTGCAGCTGCTTTTGAGGATATACTATCAGGATATCTGTTAAAGAGAAAACACATATACGGCAGGAATGCTACTGATAAAAGGAAAGACCTCGTGATGCTCTCTGATCTCAAACGAGTCCCACAGACATTTGCATTCACATCAGCTTCCATCGAAACGCGCTGTGTGTGCTTACAGCAGAACAGACACTTCAAAAGCTGGAATCTGAAGACCACAGGCCTCAAGATAGCGGGCGGGCTCGGATGAACACACATGCCAACACATCCAACCCAACAGAGACCGACCGGTGGGATGCTCAGAAAAATGGCAGATCAACCTGTTCAGAACTAAATCTTGAGTCTTCAGGCAGTTCATCAACTCCTAAATATTCAGTAGCTTAAATCTGATTTAACAACACTGTCCATCATCCCCTGTTTCTTGAGCTCTGACACCTGCAGATATCAGACAAGCATGTAATATTTAATAATAATAATAATAATAATAATAATAATACTTTTTGTTACCGTTTCTCCTCTGGAAGTCTCTTTTCTTTTATCTTTTTTTTTTTTTTGCACATTTATGGCTATGGTTATGGGGAAGTTCACTCATAACCTGAACAAGAGCTTAAACAGCACTAGACTCAGATTTTGATTGGCTGTCAATCTTTTTATTGTTTATCAGCTGGAAAAAAATAACTGCTCAGAATGTGATTGTTCCTGTGTATTATTATCAGAATTTTAACATTATTTTTAAAAGTCATAGTCATATTATACAGATTGAACAGTGAACATGTTTGGAATCAAATGAGCAGTTATTTTTGTATTTATTGATACACTATTGTAGTATGTATTAATCTGTTGAATAAATTTTTATATTTCCAAATTCATCTTTTTCCATATAATTTTAGTTCATGTTTTATTAATTTTGTTATGTGTTTTTGTCATTGTTTTGTAAAAAACATGCAATATTATTTATTAGTATTTAAACAAAAAAAAAATTATATATATATATATATATATATATATATATATATATATATATATATATATATATATATATATATATATATATGTGTATATATATATATATATATATATATATATATATATATATATATATATATATGTTTGCTTTTGTCATTGTATAATGTTTATAAAACATGCATTATTATTTATATAATTATTAAAAATATATATATATATATTTTCTGAATCTTAATTTTTTTATTTCAGTGTTAGTTTTACTAGTACTTATAACTTAAACAATAATTACAACAATGAAAGTTGATTAAATGTTGATTTGGCAACTAACTGAAAGCAATATGTTTTTCAAGTAATATTTGTATTTTATTTCAAATACCAAAAACCATGTTCAATAGTTTCAGTTTTAGTTTTCTGCACATCACTGCACATGAGGGAATTTTGTGATCTTATGGACTGGTGAAAGTGAAATTCTGGGTTGCAATGCCAACCTCAGCCCAAACATATACACACATTAACACTTCCTCACAGTCTCTGAGGTCTAATGTACTTTTACTTCCTGCTGCATTGTGACCTGCAGTCTTGGCTTGAGCGTACACCTTTACTACACAACACAGCAATCACCCTCAGTGGGGTTTCTATAGGCAGGAGGCAGCGGGGATGTAGGAAAAGCAATTATGGGATCTGCTCAGGAGTACAGTATAAAAAAATTACAAAATAAATAAAATAAAAAAAAACAGCGAAACACAAAGCCTGGTGAGAAAACACATTATTGAGACACGCAGACATGATGTTGCATTCCACAGTCCTGCTAGGCACTTTCAGAAATCTACACATTTAACACACACAGACTAGAGGAAATGAGGTCAGACAGTAAAACACATTTAGAGGTTTTGCAGGCGATTCCTAGAGTAACATTGATCAGATATGAATCACAGAGTGGAAATCAATTACCAGCAACACGTACGGTTTGTGTTCAATCATGAACTATGACTCTGCTCTATTTATTCATTTAAGTGTTTTTCATTAGTGGTGTCTGCTAGCATCGCTAAAACTACAGCTGATACTTAGGTTTGGGATTTTAGAATCCTCTAAACACTAATTGTTAAACTTTGACTTGTAATTCATCCAGTGGCAGCTACAAAAATGAATGACACCTCAAATCATGTAAACTTACTTTTCTAAGACATTTTCACTTAGTTTCCATTGAATTTGGAATCCTATCCATATCTAGAGGCCAGAATACTACACACGGCCACTTGGACCTGTAAAGAATAGTTCATATACTTCATTTGAGTAAAACTAGCCTCATATCACACAGGCAATCATTAAAATAAAAGTTTGATTTAACACTGTGCCAGAGATAATGTTCAGTAGAATGTATAATACTACTAATACTATTAGTACTAGCCTACTACTAAAATTTATTTCTTCCAGGTTTAATTGCTAATATTAAATCCCCTTTGTTTGGCAAAAAAAAAATTAAGTTTGTTTAAATTTCAAGAATTAAAAGATAAATTAAATTAATGTATTATTCCTTCATCTGATAATCAGAAAAATGTTAATAAACAACAGAATTTCTGAAAAAAAAAAAAAAAATACATAAGGCTATTTTACGAATAAATTTGAATAAATAAAGTTGTTTTATGCATTCAATGATTAGAAATGCTAAAACAGAGAATTTGGTAACAATAAAACATATGGTGAGAAAAAACAAAACATTTA
The DNA here is from genome assembly GCF_023724105.1 of Carassius gibelio. Taxonomy (NCBI): domain Eukaryota; kingdom Metazoa; phylum Chordata; class Actinopteri; order Cypriniformes; family Cyprinidae; genus Carassius; species Carassius gibelio. The sequence continues at coordinate 7,191,913 of NC_068402.1, forward strand.
TTAGGGACTTAAGCATGTAATTTAAATTGTTTATTTTTTACTTTTTTATAAATTGATGTGAAATTGTATAAGTTTCATGGTTTTAATTAATTAGACATGCTTTGTGATTAATAAAATTTAATTAAACCATTAAAAAGGATTTAAAAAAAAAAGAAAAAGAAAAAAACGAATCTAGTTTGTTTATTCCTTTTATTGCCTGGAACTATTAGAGATAATGAATCCATAATACTCATACGTGCATATTTGAAGAAGTCATGTTTAAATCAATGGTGCAAATCACATATAACGATCATTTCCTCTAAAATGTCTTATTAAAGTGTGTATATTTTAGGTGACAACATTTGATGGCTTTGTAAGATTGCTAAGAAACAGGAAAAGAACAGCCTCAATAAGCAGCATTAAAACCTAAACAAGATTTATACTCCATTTTAACCCAAACTCATGAACAGAGAAACAAACAAAAATGAAATATAGGACTTCTTACACAGTAATACAGTTAAACGAACCTTATTATTCACTGTATAAAGTCTGTTTCACTTTCATCTGTATTAAAATTAACAGATACATTTATAATAAATAGAATAAAGACAGAACCAACCAAGTCCAAAAACAGTAACAAACATCATCATTTCACTAAATATTTAAATTCAATGAAATTAGGCTATATACAATAAGTCTACAATTTACTTAAAACAAGGTAATCAATAAATCATGAGAATGTAAAAAAAAAAAAAATCTTATTTTGTGACAATTATATTTTTCTGCATGTCTTGTGCAGCTCTCTGTATATATTTTTTTTTTTTTATCTCAATGTGACATTAAAGAAAGATGGCTGCTCTGTCAATGCAGGTCTGAAGGATGGCATGAAGTGTCCAGAGACGGCGTGCTAATCAGCCCATGCGATGATAAACATCCCTCCCTGCACCATGCATCATCAACACATCACTGAGAAACGCTACACACCCACACACGCCACACAGAAATACACCAATCGAAAAAAGAGAGACAGTGTAAAATCTAACTTCCTCCAACAGACCTGCTTTCAATTACAATGCACTATAAATGCAATATGCCGTTGACCTCAAATCCACACGGATAAATGTTACAGCCACGCCATTCATCATCCGGTGCAACTGAGAAATACACAGCAACACATGATCCTATAAGGAATATGCATATGGGGAGCCAATGCCTGTGAGCAAGACCGAGCTATATGACCTCTATCAAACTTTACGCTGTAACTTGTGAGGTCATGTTAAGAACTGCAGGGTAGGCAAATAGCTTCTTTTTCTGCTTCCTTAATTTATACACTCCATCAGCCTCAAGGAAAAAGTAGGTTGCGCCCACCCATATAAAGCTCACTTCAGTAGCCTGGAAAGTAAGTTGAGATGAATTGTAAAAGAAAACAGTAGATGATAGTCTATTATTATTCTAAAGCACTGCAGCGGCAAGACGACGCTAGGCTTGCTTTTAGAATTACGACCCAAACATATTTCTCACACGGCTTGCTTCATCAGTTCTGTACTGATATTCTTTCATTTTAATGGTACTTGCTAAGGAAAGCGAAACGGCATAACACCCTAGCAAAAACAAACAAAATGAGATTGGGGAGACGTTATACAGTAAATAAAAACATGTCATTTTATTAGGCTATTACTACACGTTTTTATTTTAAATATGAAAACTAAACTGAAATTTTAAATCAAATAAAGAAGTTACACAAATAAAATAAATAATGATTAGATTTGCGCTGATCAATTCACTGGTATTTGCGACATTATTTAACGCCCAAAAAAGCATGTCTCAAAGCAGGCTGTAATTTACGTTGCTATTGGTAGATTGTGCTGCTCATTATGGAAATCAGATGTTGTGTTTCACCTCCCATCAGCGCTTTTATGGAATTGCGCTATAGCGCAAATTTACTGTTTAGTAAATCTGGCCTTATATATATATATATATATACATACCCCTAAAGAGATAATGCATAAACGTGAGAGCAAAATACTGTATAATGTAAATGCGATAAAATGACAATATTAAAGCGATAAATACTCGATAGATAGAACGTTAAAATGTTAAGCTATAAAATAACTATAGATAGCTAGAATTAATCAACGAAGATTATCGTAGTCAACAATAACGCGATGGGCCAGCAACGCAACAAACGGATTGATCAGAAAAGAGCGTTAAAATGATAGAAAGTGGTAAAAGATATACAGAATGTTAAATCAATAGACTGTTACAGCGATAAAACATTATATACCGTTAAAGCAATAGACAACAGCAATAAAAAGAGCCTCATGCTGATACATTTACGTTACATGGAGAGTAAACTCTTGCAGTGTTCTCATATCATTCCTCTGCTGTGCATTTATCAAAGCAAGATACAACAGCAGCTGTAATTTTACAGCAAGCTTATATATGCTGGAAAATGTTGAGAGAGGGAAAGCCTGTTATCCTGCAGTACTGCTTGTGGGCTGCACTCACAGCGCTACATCAAAGACTTTCATCATATGAAACACGGTTAAGGCCTAAACATATTAGATTCTCCTGCAGCTTTGAGAAAGATATGATCTCCAATATAAAGTCATAAACGACAAAGTGTGGTGAGCTTTCACACTGATACACTCCAGCCATCAATCCTGCCCCGTGCATGGCACAAGACGAGACTCCTGATTGGCCGGCTGTGAGGGTGCCCCAGTAAACAAGGCTTCCTATTGGCTGCAGGAATGTTCTTCATTAAAAGATTCCGTGGACGAGGGGTTGACCTTAAATGGGCTGCAGAGCATTCTTATGATAAATGAGCATGAAAATATAAGCCCACCTTCCCCCAGTATTCCTTCATCATAAAAAAACAGAAGAAAAACAATGCAAGGAGGAAAATGGCTCACATATTTGGTGTTAAAACGGGAAGAAATATGTGTTAGAGACAGTAATGTAGTGTCTACAAAGGATGGTTCACCCCCCCCCCAACAAAAAAAAAAGAAAACTATTATCATTTACAAACTCTCCTGTCATTTCAAATCCTAAATATGTTTTTCTTCTGTGCAACACTAAAGAAGACATTTTTTATTCATATATTTCATTGCATAGATTAAAAACAGGTTTTTGTGTGTGTCTGTTGAAAGTCTTACAGGTTTGAAATGACATAAAGGTTAATAAATAATGGTACCTTTTAAATTAACATTTACATCCATTTATAATCCAGATTTAAGAATTTCATAGAATGACTGCATAAAATGTTAATAATGTCATAACCTGACAGTCTCATTGTCAAGTGTTTATTAACACAAATGTAGAAAGTGGTTTAATAAATTAGTAATGTATAACAAATACATAATGTTGATATTGTTATTAATAATCCAGTTTCACGTTAATAATGCCAAAGCTTGATCACATTGTGGCTGATATTATACATTTTTGGTTCATTCGTCACACTGAACCCGAGCACATTGCATTGTGGGATACTGGACACTGAATAGTTTGCTACAACTGTATAGTGCGGATTTATTATGACAAATGTTAATAGCTAATTACAATATATAAAAATGTCTAACATACTGTTATTCGTAATCCAATGTGATGTTAATAATGTCATAGCTTTAGATTCTCATGAAACAAGTCAACAGAAAATGAATGATTTACTTCTGGTTCATGTTCACACTGCATTGTGGGATACTGCAAACTGTGTAGTTTGCTACGGTTATATACCACACATTATGACAAATGTGGTATTTGATACATACAGAAGATTTCCAAACTTTGCCCAGATTTCCAAACGGTTTAGAGATGCCTCCACTGAAGAGATTCCCAATCCCTTGGGAGAGTGTAAATAATCAATCTGGGAGGTTTTGGGACAGAGTGTCCCTGGAGGGGGAAGTCACACCTGGAGGTACTGAAGCATCAGGAGACGAAGCTGAGCTTGTGCCAGAAGCCTGCAGGGGCATCGAGACCCCATGTGGTGCCCCATCTTCATTTCACAATCTCTCCCACACATTCACAATGCTGGTGTTTTCTTACATGTTCTACGCTGTGTGAAGCATTGTGGATGGGGCGGATGATAAAACAGTAGGAGGAAATCCCATTCTTTCCTCGTCTTGCATGAAACACTGCAGTCGGCATGTCTCACAAAAGCTTTGAAGCACCTGTGAAATTTGTAACAGTGCCAATTAAACCTCAGGAGACAGTGAGTTAGTACTTACAAAACATGACCTTTCTAGAAAAGTACATTTAGATACAGAGGGTAACCTCATGACACCTAGAAATACAAGTTCAGGTCACATTTCAGCACAAAACCAAAGAAAATGAATAAAGAATTTGCATAAAGAAATGTAATCTACTATAAGACTTTTAGAATTTTGCAGATATAAAAAAAAAAAAATCTTTACACAAAATAAGATTTCTTTTTCTGTATCTTTTTTATTTAATTTCTCAATTAATTTATATTCAAATAGAGACAGCATAATGGATATGATGTAAAAAAATATTGTGTAAGAATATATTTGTAACAAGACCTGGGGGGTGTGCTGAAAATAATGTCATAATGCAAAAAATCTAAAGAGTATTTTATTATGTTTTATATATATGTGTGTGTGTGTGCGCGCGTTTGTTTTTGTGAAATGTGGGGACATCCCATAGGCGTAATGGTTTTTATACTGTATAAACTGTATATTCTATGGCCCTTCACCAACCCTACAGCTAACATAATGAAACTTTGTGCATTTTTACTTTCTCAATAAAACTCATTCTGTATGATTTATAAGCGTTTAGAAAAATGCGGACATGGGTAATGTCCGAAAGTCACCCTCTCCTTGTAATACCTGTGTCATACCCATGTCATTATACAGAGCTGTGTCCTGATATATCACAAAACAAGAGTGTGTGTGTGTTATTATTATATATCATATGTGTATTCAAATAAACATAAGAACAAAAATGTTACAAATATTATGAATATAGAAAACAATGTCAGTAATTTCAACATAAGCACTCCAATGGTTTGAGGAATAAATATAATCTAAACTTTATTAAAACCCCTTTTCATCTACTTGTGTGGCTTAAACCTGAAGTCAAATTCAATTCAAGTTTATTTGTATAGTGCTTTTCACGATACTAATCATTACAAAGCAGCTTTACAGAAAATTGTATGTTTCATTATATTTAGGAGTAGGTTATTAGTGTGGACTATGGCAGTAAGAATATCTTTGAATCAATCAATATTTTCAGTACCCTCAGTGCTGACTGAAGAAGAGAGCAGTGTATACCGCAGTATCCAGTGCTGTCCTGAGGTAACCTTTGTGTTTTGTTACTGCACCAAGACAAGCCTGAAAGTCTCACGGAGGAATATGGAGCAGGATCTCTGTCTGCAGACACACTGACTCACTGAACCTCACAACCTCACTGTGCTGAGCGTCTCTGTAATAAATCACACACAGAGGAGCATTCCCACACTACAGGAGCTTTCTTTAAGAGATAGTGTGTCTGTATCACAGCGCATGTGAGTGTGGAGGAGAGGAACAGGGGACATATCGCTTTCAAAGATCACAGTCTCAGATTGGTGAGTTGCTGTGCAGAGCCTGAAGGTGACCTCCAAGCTCTAATAACCACACACACACACACACACACACACTCACACACTCAGTATCAGACTGTGAGGTGTGACAGCATTCTGTCTATACATTCACAATTCAACATTCCCCAAGAGTGTGTCTTTTATAAAATGGGATATAAATAAATATATAAACATATGCTGCAATATTCATCAAATTCCATGTTTCAGCTATAAGATATAATCCCTGAGATTTAAACAACAACGGTGCTTTACACAGTATCAGAGGAAACAGGTGATTTTTGTCATATGTTTCAACAGCTAGTGCACTTCCTTGCTGTCTTGTTGCCAAAAGTTTGGGGTTAGTAAGATTTTCTTCTTTTTGATAGTATTTAGCCTAATAAATGTATTCAGCAAGAATGCATAAATGTCATTGATGCATCACAGTTTCCACAAAAAAATATTAAGCAACTGTTTTCAACATAATAATAAGAAATGTTTCTTGAGCAGCAAATCGATATATTAGAATGATTTCTGAAGAATAATGTGACACTGAAGGAGTAATGATGTTGAAAAAACAGTTTTGTCATCACAGAAATAAACTAGATTTTAAAACATTAAAATAGAAAACATTACATCAAATCCCAATAATATTTCACATTATTCCTGTTTTTACTGTATTTTTTACCAAATAAATGCAGCCTTAGTGAGAAACATTTTTGAACGGCAGTGTATAGAGAACCTAGCAAACAGAAAAATTGGGAAAAATGGTCAGATTGAGATACGTTTTGCACTAAATTAAATATATTTATACTCTACATTTAACTTCAAAACTTGTTTGTAGTCTTGTGTTTCTACACTAAGCTTGTCGCAATGTGCTTTCTGTGAAATGCAATTAGAATTGTCAAAGCAAGGTATCTAGAAAGATGCATAATTTTGTTCTCATCAGAAATGCATCTAGGATGCCTTAAATATATATCACTATAATTTTTAAGTTAGTTAGTCTGCCTCTTATTAACTAATCATTACACTCAATTCTATACTAGGGTTGAAGACTCTATCATTTCCTTTTCACTATCTGAACTGGAGCGGAATTGGGTTCTCCCAGAAGACGAGACCCTTACACATACACACACACAGACACACACACACACACACACGTTCATTGCCAGTCTAAGCGTTTCTGAAGCTGTTATATCCATGCACATGAATGGAAGCTCAATGAAAGAGAAAAGTGCCTGAACAGCATTTTAATATCAAGTTCTCTGGCACTGGAAGATATGAGCATCCCTAACCATGCACATAAACATCCAGAACTAGACAAGTACCACAAACACACATATGCCTACACTGCACATAATGCATGGTTTACTTACAAATTACGAGGTTCAAGACCAATACATTTTCTGATGCTATATTATTAAAGCTTAACGTGTGTTTAATCCAGAATACAAAGCTGTGAACTGCAATCTCCTACAACGCAATCTGATCAGAATGAAGCGTTGTAAAATGTAAACACCTCCGTATGCATTTTTTGTCACCCCTGATTATAATAACACAATCATTCACATGTCTCTTACAGGACGGGTGAGAACTCTAACAGACAATAAATTAACATAATTTTACATTCAATTACCATGAACAGTTTAAAGCATTTTTCCAAGAACCTCCCTGACATCATGTGTTATTTCTTCTCTCTGAGCACAGAAAAGGCTGAATTTATTTTTAATGAAAGTTTGCCCCCATCAAAGGCGATAGAGACCCCAATCTACCACAGACCCTTAAAGACACCACTCGACTCGATCTTGATTAATATTTGATCAGCCTGATGCTTATTGATCTCCACTATTACCCCACGGTTATAGTATCGACCAACCTTTGCTGGCGACTGCAGACACCTTCTCGATCCTGGAAGTTACTGTCAGTCAAAAACCTCATCCGAGATCTAGAAGATCAGACATTAATTCACATTATAGAAAGAATATGATACTACGGTCCCCCAAAGTCCCGTCCCATCGCCTGCTAAATAGGAAGGAGCCAGAGACACACCATCATAGTGAAGGGTCAGAAAAGGGTAGGTTGTGAGAAGACTCTGATATCAAATGAAGACAACAGCAATTCGAAAGTCAGTGCATAAAATTAATAAATGTATCCCCAAAATAATTTGTTAAATATTGTGAAATGAAGTTGTTAAATGAATAATAAAATATAAATACATTTTACATCAAATATTTTCGATACAAATAAATACTTATAATATTATTATTGTTATAATTAAAAACTAATAAATCATTATTGCAATAAAAATATTTTACAAAAGTATTAATAATATGATTAAATGTTATTACTACTACTACAACTAATAATAATAATAATACAAATATTTTAAATTTTTTTACACATTATTATTACAAAAAATAATACTTTTGTAAATACATTTTAAAATATTTTTACCATACTATGTGTGTGTGTGTATATATATATATATATATATATATATATATATATATATATATATATATATATATATATATATATATATATATATATATATATATATTAGGGGTGTAACGATACGCGTATTCGTATTGAACCGTTCGGTACGACGCTTTCGGTTCGGTACGCGGTACGCATTATGTATACCGAACGGTTCGTTGGACTAATTCATTATATTAAAAAAAAAAAAAAAAAAAAAAAAAAAAAAGAGAAATATAATGATATGCGTTCAACAAGGTAGCCCAATAACCCAAACGACGTAACAGGCAACGCCCCTGACACTCCCGAAGAAGAAAAAAACACCAACTTATATGTTTATGTTAGGCTACTCAGCAGGCGCTCGCTCACTCAGTACACGCTGAAGGCTCGTTGCAAAATGGCCAATGTGTTTAACATACCAGAAAAAAGAAGATCCTCCAGTAACCAACAGGTCTGGTGTTTGGGTGCACTTTGGATTCCCTTTAAGCTATAATGGTGATGGCAAGAGAGTGGTGGATAAAAAAACAACGGTATGTCGCATCTGCAACATGACAGGGTACACCAGCGGGAATACAAAAAAAAAAAAAAAAAAAAAAAAAAAAAAAACACCAGCGGGAATACTTGAAACATGTCAACTCATTTACGCTGACATCACCTTATTGTGTCAGTATCTGGGAAAAGACGAAAAAAATGAGAAACAAGCACGCAACAAACTATCCCTGCAGCATTTAGACACCGGTATTATAGCTTACAGGGAATCCAAAGTGCACCCACACCAGACCTGTTGGTTATTTTAGGATCTTATATTTCTGGTCTGTTAAATGCATTAGACATTTTGCAACGAGCCTTCAGCGCGTGCTGAGTGAGCGAGCGCCTTAGGGGCCGTTCACATATCGCGCCTAAAAACGCATGGAAAACGCTTAGCGCGTCTTTCTCCTCCTTTCCAAAGCGCTCGGGCAGAAACGCTCATGAGGCGTCTGTCTTTGCTAAGCAACAATTGACGTGCTCTCTCCATGAGACGCGGAAATTTCAGCGAATGATAAATGGATTTGCAAGCTCTAAAAATCGCTTGCAGTAGCTCTTCTGCTAAATTTATTTCAAAATTGCAATTCATATACAACTGTGAACAGCTGTTCCTTCATCTTGGCTGAGTTTTCAACATTGTTACGGGAAAGGATGAAGCTGATTGGTTAGTTCTTGTCACATGACCCGCAGTGCGCTTGCAGCATTCTGAAAAGTTGAGATGTTTTTACATTTTGCTGTATCTAAAACGTACCGAACCGAACCGAACCGAACCGTGACATCAGTGTATCGTATCGAACCGAACCGTGAATTTTGTGAACCGTTACACCCTAATATATATATATTAAATAATATAATAATAATAATAATAATAATGGTTATTCAATCCATAATTGAATGTGTTAAATATCACATTCCTTTAACTATAATAAATAAAAAGTTGTACGTATTATTAATAGTAACAATAATAAAATATTAATACAAAAATGTAATTATTAAAATAGTTATAACAATAATATTGTGCCACTTCAAGTAATATTGAAGGCTTCAAGTGGCTCATCCTATTTTAATTTAGAACTCTTAATTTTATAATAAATTATTCACCGTGAAAAAAATTACATAAGCAAATGTTAAACAATGCATCATGGAATCAATTTGCCTTTTGAAATGCCATTAAGGTCTGTGGTAGATTAAATCTAAGTGCATCAGAGCAGAGATAACATCTGTCATATGAGTTTTTAATTAAGCATTGTTTTTGCTTGTATTTGCAGCTAATGTTGTTGTGTGTTTGTACGATCGAATACCCAGAATCCCCCATTCCTATTTCTGCTGTCTTTCTGCTGTGGAGGGCTATTAATGGTTAAGATTACAACACCAGAACGTCCTTGAGCTCCCAGCAGGACGGCCCCTCCTCTCTGTGCGAAGACAAGCTCTTCTCAGCAAGAAAATGGCCTGGATTAAGACGAGGACATGACAGACCTGTTCTGCAGATCAGTTTGGCCAAAGCACATTGTTAAAAGCTCAGAGAACCCATTTGACCCTTCACCTCAAAGGGTTTTCTATTACAGATCTAAAGGTATAGCAACGCAGTACTCACCAAATATACAAGTCTGGGCCATGCTATGATCACGTAAACCACTCTGGAGATGGTGGGTGGGTATTAATTCATTTCACATAGATCTTTCCTTAGAATTCGACACTGGTGTCAGCATCATACTAGCACTTACACGACTTGATTTGAAAGTGGGTGCTGAGAGCAAACATATATGTGCTTGCATTCGCCCCAAAGCAACGTCCCACGCATGCACACCAACACATATATATCACATAAAGCATACTCATCATCATGCATGCAGTCAATAAAACAAATCTCCACTGACCACACAACAACATTAAGGTCATGTGAATCCACAGTATATGAAAACATGATCTGTTCATTTTCTGAAGAAACAAAGATAAAGAGTGGATGGTTTCCAAGAAGTTACTTTGCATTTGTAAGGAAGAGTAATATATCTATCTATCTATCTATCTATCTATCTATCTATCTATCTATCTATCTATCTATCTATCTATCCTTCCATTCTATCCATTTATCCAATATCAATCCATCTATCCTTCCATTCTATCCATTCATCCAATATCCATCCATTTATCAATCCATCTATCTATATCCATCCATCCATCCATCCATCTATCCTTCCATTCTATCCATTTATCCAATATCCATCCATCTATCCAACAATCTATCTATATATATCCATTCACCCATCCATCTCTATATAATCTCTATATAATTATTATTACATTCATATCCAAAATCTTGTTTGCTACCTCAATTCAAATTTAGGAATTTTAAAAAGGCATTCTTAATTAAATTCTGCATGCCGCACAAACCCTAAACATTGTGTAGTTGCTAGGGTGTTCTGGGTGGTTGCTAGGTCATTGCCCATCTCTATAATATTCTGGTCTCTAGATGTGGCATAAGATCTCAAAACAGTAATATCAATTAGAAACAAATACATTTAATTCCCAATTTCCCAGTGGAATACAAATGGTTTTGTTTGTGCACGTTATGACAAATTAGATCATATCAAATATGCAATTAATTAGAATCATTAGCATTCATCCCACCAGCACTCAAAACAACATTTAAATGGAAAAGCAGAAAAATTGGCTCCATGAATCCAGAGAAGCACTCATTTATCCCTGAACACAACAACTATAAATCTCGACTTGTTCAGGAGTATGACTATCCTGCTAATGCACAATCAAATTCAGTAAACCATATGGCGAATAAACCAACTGTGGACATGTTGGGCGGAAATCAAAGGTCTTGAGGCAAGAGCGTCAATGGCCGGGCAGAGCCGCTCAAGGCTGTGATCAATAGCAGCAGAATGTGAATATTGATTACGTGTGTGTTTTATGAAGAGCAGGGTTACAGGACATTGGGGGATGGAGGTAATGAGAATAGAATGGAGCTCATGTGAAGGCAGTACGGGGTTACTGTACCTAATTAATCCCCTGTGTGTCGTCTTTTGACTGCTCCATATGTGATACTTCCAGTTACTAGCTCTCATCTAGGGAAATTCCATCAATTATGGGATTTTGGTGGGGGAGAAGGCCCAAGGGAGAGGGATTCTGGGTGAAGCATGCCAGAGGAGATCACATACACACGCACAGATGCTCTTTAGGAGTAATGGACTGGATGAAAGTAGGTGAACAGGGAACACCTGCCAAGAGGCAACTGGAATTTGGATCAGGTTAGAGAGGTTACAGGTGCTTTATGAAGTAAAACTCAATCTCATGCTCTGAGTTCAAGCAAAGGTTCGTGAGATCATGTGTACGGCCTATATGCAATAATCCTGACTGATTTTTGACGAAATGTCTGTTATGATTATAGACAGAATAAAACGGTATTCACAACACATTTAGCTTATAGAATGTGACATATTTCATAGTGAAACTAAATATATTTAGAGGGAAATAATGACAGGCATGCAAAGCCAGCTATACAAAGGACATTGTATCAGCATTATATCATTCAAAAGTTTTAACTCAGTGTGATTTTTATTTATGTATTATTATTTATTTTTTTACAATAAAACTACAGTAAAACATTTACAGTGATACAAAAGATTTTAATTTTGAAAAAAAAAAATTAACTTTCAATTCATCAAACAGTCTTGGAATTTTTTTTATAATTACAGTTTCCTCAAAAATATTAAACAGCACAACTCTTTTCATCAATGAAAATAAGAAGAAATGTTAACTGTGCAGCAAATCAGCATATTACAAAGATTTCTTGAATAATCATGTGACACTGAAGACTGGAGTAATTATGCTGAAAATTCAGCTTTGCATCACAGGAATATATTACATTTTAAAATGTATTGAATTAACAGATAACTTAAAATTATAAATACATTTCTCAATTTATATATATATCTTTTCTGTTTTAAACAAATAAATGCAGCCTTGGTGAGAATAATATAATTTTTTCAAAACATGTTTTTAAATCTTTATATATATAAGTCTACCCCTACTTCACCAATCTTTCTTGGTCAAACTAAATAAAATAAATTAAAGTGCCACTTGTTTATTTCACATTGACTTGAACAAGAACAGTCTGGGTGAGCCAAGCTCTGAGATAACCAGTAAGCCACACAAACCAATTTTCTTTCTTTCTTTTCATTATAAAAGCAAATACTTTTGGGCATTCTGCATTATCTTCTTTTGTGCTCTGCCGAAGGTTTGGAGGGACATGAAGTAAAGAAATGAAATAAAGACGAAATCTGAATTTTTAGGTGAACTATTCTTTTAACATATCCATATGCACTTGCAACATCTAATGCATGTTTTAAGGCCCATTTCTACTCAAGATTTCTTTTCTTGGACAAGAACACTGGTGGAACAGCTTTTAACTCAAGGATTTTAATGGATTTACCCATAAATGCCTCATTCTAGACACAAGAATCAATGAGTGCTTTTCAAGCCCGTCTGCAACATGAGTATCTGGCCCTCAGGTACGACCTCTCAAGGTTCCCACTCATTCACATTCACACAAATACACACACACACACACACACACACACACACTCCCGCCTCAGCTAAGGTGCATTATAAAGCTGCATGTCTCTCAGGTAGAACAGAGGCCAATGGGTGAAAGGAAAATCATTCAGTGATTTATTCCACCTCATTCTCTGTAGATGACATGGTGGAGGGAGCTCACATAAACGACTGATGATGGGAGTGAAAACATTTGAAATGGCGAAGAAAAGCAAAACAGAAAATTCTACAAATGGGTAGATGCTCGCAAAAGAGTGTATGCTCATCACATGTTGTAACTTTTAAACAAACAAAAAAATATATAGGTAAATATTGGTATATGTATTCATTCAGTAACATGGTACATATCAAAATTCCTATGCTACTCTATCATTTTTTCATTATTTTAATAAAAGATTTAAGACTGACAGTGAAAAAAGATTTGAATTGAAACTAAAATGCTACATGTGAACTTAAGGCTTCACAACACTGTAATGTATAGCATTAAAAAATTATATTTATTATGACTATGAGACCCACTGAAAATGACATTTAACAGTGTTTTTAAAGATTAGATGATGGCAAAGCTCATCTAAGTATATAAAATGAGCATGCACAATTAAAACACAAAAATCAGCCAATATTGTTAAAAAAAAAAAAAAACTAATCTAATATCAGCCAACGACCAATTATGGTACATTTTTTAACCTATTTACAAAGTGGTAAAACAGCAAAAAAAAAAATAAATGTAAGCATTAAGAGTTTACAATATTGAATGAACAGTTCACTCAAAAATGAAAACTCTAACAATTCCCAACCTCACGTCATTCCAAATCCCAATGCATTTCTTTATGGAATAAAAAGAAGTTATTGAGGAAAAGGCTTCAGTGTTTTTTTGTTCAATCAAATGGTCTAAAGCAACATTGTTGAAGAAAGACTGTTATTGCTCATTGAATGGACAAAAACAATTGAAAGATTCTTCTAAATATCTTCTTTGGTTGCTCTGCGGATGAAGAAAGAGTCATAAAGGTGAGTAATTGATGAAGGAATTGTGAACTATCCTTTCAAATATAAGCATTTCATTTTGAACAAGAGTGGAAATGTTGTTAAAAGCTCCAGAGCAGGAGATTTATGTTGGTCCGGCACAAGGATCGATTTTTGTAACAATGTAGAAAACCTATAAGGATTTCATACAGCAGAGCAACGCTTTTCCATTTGAGCAATTGCTCATCGTCACCTCAGCAAACCCATTTCCCCCAGCCCTGAAGGAAACTGCGGCATGACATTTTTTACACAACATATGTCACATCACACATGGACACACGTGCACGCCGCCCTGACCTACAGCAACAACTGCAGGTTTTCCGTGAAGTGCCTTTCCGTGTTCTCCATCTCCGCCTCTCCACCCCTCTTTGTCCCTGTGCTTGTCTGTAGCTTTGCCGATTAGGATTCAGTGCTCAAACCGCTCTTCCAAGCGGTGGCTGAAACGGGATTCTCCAGCTTTACACTGAAGGTTACAGATGGCCAGAGAGGGAAAAGACGCCTTTATCCTTCGTTATCAGCGGGGAAAGCTCCTAGAGTGTAAAATTGAATTTTGATGAGATCATATGCCGTGCCAGAGCCGAGGGGGGACATTAGGGAAGAGTTTGGGAAGTGGATGAGGGCTTAAAGGAGAATACTGAAGCAGGTACCATATATCTGCAGCGAAGCAGCCCCATGCATGAGAGACTGAAGATAACAGCCTTAAAAACAGCTTCCAGGCACTCTGGGAAGGCAGTTCATTTGCGTGCTGATGTGGGGAGAACTGTTAGTCAAGATCAGCAGGCGACTCTTGCCTCGGGCGTGTTTGGGCGGATGTGCCGTGATGAATGACAGAACGTATGGCTAGTTGTCTCTGTGCACAGAATCTCATTTACTATTAACATTGTGTTTACCGGAGCCTGGACGCCAGTCACAAAGGTCGTACAATAAATTAAAATAGGAATCTCATAAGCAGGTTATGGGACTAATAATCTATTTTGGACTTTGAAAATCAATTTGGATTTAAGATGTGGTCTCATACTGATTTCTTTACAAAGTACTAGCTTTATATTTAGTTATTCACACTGGACAAATAAAAATTTGTATACTACGCAGCCACATGACTCTATCAGTAAGGCACTTCATACTAATATTACAAAATCATTTAGCATTATTATGAAAATTATTCCAGTGATCCATTTTCTAAACCAAATAAATTAAATAAATAAAAATAATCAATACTGTGGGGAAAAACACACTAAAGTAGCTTCCTTTTTAAAGAGACATGACTTAAATAAAAGCCAGTCAAAATTTGTCCAAGTATCTCTTGACATTCACTAAAAGTTTATGGTTAGAATGATTTTTATTGTAATTTATACATTTATTCAGCATTAAATTGAGCATAAGTGCGTAAAGACATTTATAACATTACAAAATATTTCTATTTCAAATAAATGCTGTTCGTTTTATCGTACTATTCATCAAATAATGCTGAAAAATGATTATGGTTTCCACACAAATATTCAAAAACTAAATATGATCATCATTTTAATATTGATAAGAAACTTAAATATCAATTCAGCATATCAGATTGTTTTCTAAAGCAACATTGAAGACTGGAGTAATGGATAATGAAAATTCAGATTTGTCATCACAGAAACAAATTACACTTCAAATGATATTAAAAATAAAAAAACAGCATATATATTTCTAAAATAAAGGTAAAAAAATGTATAAAAATAGAAAACAATTATTGTAAATTGTAATAATATTACACAATACTACTATTTTACTATATTTTTGATCAAATAAATGCAGCTTTGGTGAGTTCTATATATATAAAAAAAAACAGGATAGTTGTATTCTTGTTTGCACACAGAGCTTTTATTAAGATTCTAATAAAATATGTTTTCTTCAGAACATGTACTAAAATATGAATGGTGTTTATCAACTCTCAGAAATGATGCTAAGGTGTTGCA
Source organism: Carassius gibelio (assembly GCF_023724105.1). NCBI lineage: Eukaryota > Metazoa > Chordata > Actinopteri > Cypriniformes > Cyprinidae > Carassius > Carassius gibelio. Next base: position 7,208,002 of record NC_068402.1, read on the forward strand.
GGACACCATTAAGGTTTACGCGATTGTTAATAATTTCTAAATGCGGTTGCTTGTTTTAGCAAACACCGCTAATAGTAATGATCTGTATAAAACACTACAAGACTGTAATCCCAAGCATGTAATCCCAAACACATTCCATACACACTATATCTCATCGATTCTTCATGGATTCTCTACAGAAAGTGGTAGTTAATTCCATCTTAAAGGTATTGCAATGTGCCAGCTATGGACATGCAGATGGCATTTGATGATCTGATTAATCCTGTAAGAACATGCATGGCTTGTCAAGTCCATTATGTGACTCCAGTACCCATTATGTCCAAACGATGGCTCAAAATCATTGTCTTACAGCAGCACAGTGAGACTCTTGTAAGTTGCATCCAAGATCTAGGAGCTAGTGTAGTTTAATTAAAAGATGTAGACGAGACCTACAGATACAAGACTGCTCATGCTCCGCTTCAACCTTCCAACTGGGTCTGACCACCTGTCCCCTCCCACCCGTCCCTCCGTGAGGACGAAGAGGGGACTGACAGATGGTGCTTCGGGCCTCAGAGAGTCAGAAGCTGGTTTTTCCACTCTCCATCCTCCATCACATTCAACGGCTCATCAGTGCCACCTGCAAAACCAACAAAACCACTTTCTCTGCTTTGACATTGTTCACGGAGAATCCAACAGACCAGAATCAAGGGTCTACTCCACTGATTTCAAGACAAAAATGCCCCCGCATGAGGTTTTTGTCTTATTTATCAAATGATAGAGTTAAGCAATATCAAACGTGCAAGAGGGTGGTTTTTCCCAAATATGATTCTGATTTTATAAAACAATTCAGTAAACAAGTTGTTAATATTGTGAGTTACATTTTAGACAATAATGTCAGTAGATTTTGCTAAATTTTGTCAACAACAAAAAAAAAGTTTCCACATCATTTTTACCAATTCATCATAATTTCACCAATTGGTAAACCTGTGATATTATGAATGAGTTTAACAATTGATAAATTCACGAGACTGCTGTTTTGTTCTCATTATATTGAAATAAACTTGACTACTCTTAGTGGATGAAGCTGGTGTAAATAAACCAACAGTTAAAGCTGCGGTAGGTAACTTTTGACGCTCTAGCGGTTAATAAACAGAACTGCTTGCATCTTGCGGAAGACCATTGTAGCCGGAACTACTTCTCTCTGTTTATGTCTATGAAGAATCACAAAGGTACTGGGTTACTCCGCCGCGGTACCCCCGAAGCAATCTAAAATAGTCCGAATATAAACACTTATTATAGGTGCACCATAGTGATTCAGGACAAGCTAAAAACAAGGTTTGGAAAATGGATTCATGGTGTACTCGCTTATTATATACATTTTTCTACATTTTGAACACAAACAAAGTTACGGATCGCAGCTCTGATTGGTTGTTTCTTAACGGGAGCGATGGATTTTCTGCAAATGGCAATAGGACCACTGGGAGGAGCCAGAGGAGCTTGATTTTTTCACAGATTATCTGTCTCATGTTCTACTGTCAGGACATAATGACAGGTTTAATAAATATGTAAAAAATATATTTTTACAAAAGTTACCTACTGCAGCTTTAAGAAGTTTGACCAAACCCTTACATATGCAGTTACATCAATGAAAACCCTTTAACAAATTAACACGCAGTAAGTGCATTTAATGTTACAGGCTCGTTAATCAGCAGCAAATTGCAGCTTTTGATCAATTTGTAATTATATATTCCAGTCTACTTTTTAAAATCAGCTGAAATTAAATACTAATTTGCACCAATCATCAAAAGATATTCCCACAAATTTCTGATGTGGGGGTTAATATAGTTCACTGTGCTGTACTTTACAACTCTAATACGACTGAACTAAGCTATGCTATATTATACAACAAACTGTAGTACATTACTAAACAATCCTACTATACTATACAAAAATTCACCACAATACCATACAAACCATTGCACTACTATCAGTGCTCTGATTATAATACAGTGGCCTGTACTGTCATCATCCATCAGAAACCTTATGTTTCCTCTCAGATCTCTGCCGGCAGAGAGTAAGACCTTCCTCAACGGATGAGCAGTTCCTCGCAGGAGTTATTGAGATGAATTGTCAAAGAGGTGTAAAAAGAGAGAGCCAAGAACACTCTCCTTCTTATCTCCATGGAGAAACTCTGGCGGGGGGAAGGGGAGGAAAACCTGATTACAGTGATAATGGCTGGCTGTAAATAAAGAGGCTGTGACAGTCATTTTTCAATGAGCTTTCCTGCCACCCTGATATTATGTTCAATTAGACTCAGATATTCCTAGAATGGGCCAGTGGCAAATGATCAATCAAGGCTGTCAGCGGTCTCTCTCGCTCTCTTTGCATCTCTGGGAAGGAAGCCAACATTACTAAATGAAGGTGCACAGACATATACTGTTCAAAATTACAATTAGTGTCTTTGATGCAGTTTTAGCAACTCCAGTTAAAACTGTAACAGCAAGAACATTACTGCCAATACACTTAAATAATTACAGAACAGTGAGGAAGGCTGTATAACTTACATAATTATGCAATACAATATAACACCATGCAAAACCAACATGTATTCCAGGAGAAAACCAAGAAGGTGATATTTATTTATGTATTTATATAAATATATATAAAGCTCAGTATATTGAATTTAGGACATGTAATATTATATACATGAATACTGAATTTTTATAGTAATAAACTACTAATACCATGATATTCATTAGAGCCCGACCGATATATCGGCCGATATGAGCTTATTGCATTTAAATCGGCATCGGCGTTTATAATGGCCGATGGAACATGAGAAACGGAGTCTCATGCTTTACTCATGTTATGAGTGTTGCATAGTTTACCCACCAGAGGGAGCTCTGCAGCTCCAGAGTTGACAACAGCGCCAGAAATTCACTAGCGAAGAAAGCGATAAGCCAAGCCAGCCACGGAGATTTTTTTTCTGTTTTGACGGTGAGTCTGTCGTTCTTCATGTGAAATGATTTAGTTCATACACTGTATATACAATGATGTGGTAGTTCTAGCTAACGGTCCTATCATTATCACTTATAAATATTCTGTAACATCACTTACAGCCACTAATGCATTGCTATATTAGATTAGCCACGAAGCTAATACCATGTTTATCAGTGGAAGAGTGCGAACGTTAATAAGATGTCAAACTATAACGTTATCGTTTAACTTATTCTAAATATATCTGCAGTGTTTCCCACATAATGACCGGGTGACTGTGGCAGGGGGGCAATGACTAGAAGTTATGTACAGCGTGCCTCGAAAAAACAACAGCTGTTATGTTATTGAATGAATTCATTAAAAATAGGTCATTGCACTTACATCAAATCACGATATGGACGAATATCTGTAAGTATTAAGCCGGAATAGTATTTTTAAATATGAATCCTGCATGTTCTGCGCGTCTCTGTTAATGAATGGCGCAGAAGCGCCTCTTCATTCATTAAACACACGTAAGCGCGCATTAAGCTCGCGGTGAATTCAGCGTCCGCTGTCTCACTAAATAATCACGTGAACACATGAACAACATCCCCAGAACTGCTCTGACAGTCACTTCATGAGCATTTGACCGTTTGATTTAAGTAAAAACAGCGCCACATCACATACACAGAACTGTAAATGTACGCCAACCCGTCAAAATAAAAGTCCAGTTAAAGGCTGTTGTTCAGCAGAATGTACAAAAGCCTATCATAGACCCGATTACTAAAATATTCGATATTTACAGCCTTATGTTATTCTAACGCTAATATAGCTTCCTTTTTAGCAGGCCCCTTAAATGCTTGCTATTAACTTGATTGAAGGTGGTTCTTCTCAAAATTGACAGCGGTGTGTTCATGACACTAACGTTAACCATTCAACTTCGAGTAGGTGGGTCAGAAATGATTAACCAGAGGGGACATGTAAATAAATGTGAGCTGAACAAGCGCTTTTTTTTATTTATTTTTATTTTTTACAGATTGTTTCAAAGCAGCTTTAAAGACATAACAGGAAAATGTTGTAATATTGTTAAATAGAAGTAGGTAATAGGTAATACCTATTGGTTGACAAATAAAAAAAATATATATTTCTCATTTTTGCCTATGTAGGAGATCCCTGTTTATTATAATTCTAATTCTAATGATGACACGAGTAATGATACATGGTGATATTATTAATACACATGCTTATTCTTTCTCTGTCTCTTTCTGGCCTACAGATACCTGAAAAAGGTGAATGCTGTAGCAGCAAAGTGTGGGACTACTTCTGCAAATACTTTAACTTTAGTATTATAATTTATTTACAGAACACACACAGACTGTTAAAACCAGCTTCAACTGGAAGAAAGTAAAAGTGTTTTTTTGACCATTAAAAAATATATACTTTTGATGTGCAATTGTTTAGTCATTGAGACTATAATCTAAGGCTTTTTTTTTTTTACATAATCTCTTCTGGAAAATGGTTTATACAGCCCACATACATAGAACAGGCAGATATTTTGCTATTGAATGTTGTGTAAGTGCAGTATATAGGAAATGGGTCTAATATCCAGTTTATTTTCAAAATCAAAATATCGGCTTATAAATCGGCTCTTTTCGAGTTAATATCGGCATCGGCATCGGCCCCCAAAAATCCATATCGGTCGGGCTCTAATATTCATATTTAACAAAATTGTTCACAGCGTAAATGGGCCTGTATAAATAAAATACATGGTCATTACATCAGTGGATGAGAGATTATATTTAGGTTTACATGGCATAACAAATTTTAGAGCATGCCATCATTCTCTCTTTACTGACAAAATGATCCCAAAGAGTATCAATATCAAAGGCAGTGACCTTAATAAGTCAAAACACACATGCACTTTAACACTTCAACACTTCACACCATATGACATAAAATGAAGAAGATCAAAACAAACAGTCTCTCAGCTCGAGCACAAACACACACAGGCTTCTCATCCTAATGAGAGCTATCTGATGTCCAAGATGTCACAGCCAAACAGTTTGATTTACAATTAGCGTCACTCTCCCATTCCCAATAGCACAGGAAATCTCTTCAAACATGTTCCAGGAGAAACCGTTTCTCTTGACAGAAAATCACATGCAACTGCTGATCTTTGTCAAAGCTTTTGCCCTGATCTAGACCTCTCATTGCAAAGAGATTGAACTGAAATACAATTAAAAATGCACTGCATTAATCACTTTTCGACATGTTAAAGGGGTCATATGATGCGATTTAAATTTTTGAGAAGATAAAGAAGATCTGCAAAGCTGCAAAGACTAAAGTCTCAAATCCAAAGAGATATTCTTTATAAATGTTAAGAGTCAACCACTCCCCCCTAAAACGGCTCGTTTAAACACGTCCACACATCTCTACGTCACTATGTAGGAAATGTTCGCAAAGAAATGCAAAGAAAGAAGGTGTTACTTTGATTCTTGATGTTGCACCCGCTTCCATTTTTTTGTGGAGATGCTGTGTGTTTAATTGTGAAAGCAAAACCTCTTTGTTTGGCATTCCAAAAGAGGACACAACTAGAAATCAGTGGTTAAGTTGTATTTACAACACTGTTCCAGAACAGTCAAACCAAATATTCAGATGTGTGCTGCACATTTTACGGAGGACGAGGAATGTTTCCTGGACCAGTAGCCTACAATGCTTCAGTGCACAAGGGCTGTTTCTATAAAGTAGGGTTCAAATGTTACAAGGACAGTCTGGAGCTCCTGACTCACAGCCTGTAAGTAACGTTATGTTTTTTATATTTAAATAATTTGCCAATGATGATTCAAATGCGAGTTTTGAGCAGTGTAGAGTAGACGTGTTGTTTCACCGATCACAAATGCAGACGTGGTTTTATGTTTACGCAAGGCGATATGCAACGCAACGTATAAAAGGACAGTATACTGTCAGTCATTATAATCAGAAATTATGTCTTCAGTGGATGCAACAAATCCTCGTTTGTAATGGGTTTTATTGGTTTTGTCTCGTCTAGTGATGTCCGGATCACGAACAAATCTTTCTATTTAACCGGATCTTCTTAGTAAACAGGTCGAACCAGTTCACCAAATCGATCTGAATCACTTGAAACTGTTCGCATCTCCAGTACACACTAATCCACAAATTACTTTAGAAACTTGCCTGACACTTCCTTTAATGCAAAATAAATCCATATTCTGAGTTACTCCTAACAGTACATTAGGCCTTTCGCACCCCTTTAGTTCCAGAACTAGATGGACAGTACTAAAGTACTATTTCCCAGTACCATTTAAAGGGGGGGTGAAATGCTGGTTTTCACTCAATATCATGTTAATCTTGAGTACCTATAGAGTAGTACTGCATCCTTCATAACTCCAAAAAGTATTTAGTTTTATTATATTCATAAGAGAAAGATAGTCTGTACCGATTTTTCCCGGAAAAACATGAGCGCCTGGAGGCGTGACGTGTGGGCGGAGCTAAAGAATCACGAGCGCCAGTTGCTTTGAGAGCGTTTGGAAGCTGTGACAGCTGTGAAGGCTGAAACTGAACGAGAGCAGCAGCAGCAAGGACTTGCTATGAGCGGGGCTCGAACCCGGGTCTCCGATGGGAGGCGGACGCACTAACAAGGAGGCAGAGATATTTTAAGCAGTTTTACTCACCGCCTGTGGTTCCAACACACAATCGTGACCCTTTTTCGTTGGGATTGCAACATCCTTAAGAAATAAACGATACGCAAATCTGTCGTCAAACTGGGCCTTGTTTGTAAAACAAGCATCTTCGAAATGCAGGGAACAAACACAAACACTTGCACAACTCCGTTGATGCTCTGTAAAAATAAACTCCATCCACTGGTCCCTTAATGCTGTTTTTTTTTGGGGTAATCTGTGCAGGGTTGTCTTGCCCTGGCAACCAAAAACACACTCCTTTTCGCTCTGATCAGTGATTGTCTGTGCACAGCCTCTTTCTGCTCTGCTATACGGGAGCGCGCGCTCTTCCGGCAGAAGTGCCTTAGGACCCATATAAGGAAATTCCGCTCCATCTAACGTCACACAGAGCCATACTCGAAAAAAACTAGAGTTGTTCCGATTCCGATACTAGTATCGGAAATATCTCCGATACCACAACAAATTCTGGCATCGGCATCGGCGAGTACATGAACCCATATACCGATCCGATACCATTTTCTTAAAAAAGACCTAGTTATGACCGCAAGCTTTGCCTAACCGCTGCACGGTTCTTCTTCGCTGCTCAAAATGCATTGAAAACACAGGAAGTTGTGCTGTGTTGCCACAAGCAACCCCTGTTTAGAGCAGCGAAGAAGAAATGAAAACGCGTTAGCAGCCCTTATCTATATATGACTGGATCACTCATCACATTCTAAACTGCCAAAAGACAGTGAAGCCGCTACTATATTATAGATCAGTGGTTAGCAGTATGTCTCTGTAGTACCGGTAGTTACAGACTCTCGAGTATATTCAGTACCGGCAGCTGCGATCAGTCGCTTCCGTGTAAGTCAAAGCGCAGGGCTCCAGACAGTAGCCGAATATATACTAGTGTCTGTGAATATTAAACTGCAAAATACTATTTAAATATTACTCCCGCAAAATCTACATCTCTGTGGGTGACTGGCACAGATGCGCGAGAGCTCGCTGTTTTGTAGTCTCTGCTGTGTGTCATGAGGACACGAACGCATAAACCGTCACTTCATGAGAATTTACCGTTTCATTTGAGAATACTGTCATATCATAAACACAGACACTCAAAGATCTTCATGGCAGCCCATTAAAATAAATGTTTGGTTTACATGAGTAAATTGACAATATATAAAGCTACTGTTGTAGCCTACAGTAATAATAATACGTCTCTATAATAATAATAATTATGCCTAGATGGTTGCTTGTTTTTTACTTGTTTTGTTGTAAAGAGATTATCTGATTAATAGATCTTTTTTTTATATTCCTAGACTTATTTGTTGCAGTTTTTTTATACAGTTATATTGTAAAACTTAAATACCTTTTTTAGTTTGCGGTGTTAGATTTTTGGCTGCATATGCAAGTTCTTTTTTGCATATGAAAATAAATAATACTGTCAAATTCATGTTAGATAATAAAAATACTGTAATAAATACAGTAGTTCACCATGTATTTGTTCATGTTTTATTGAGGGATCTGTCTGAAGCACACCATAAAAAGAATTCTAGCAATTTACACAGGGCTAGTAGTATATACAGCTGTATATACAGATACACACCCAGGTATCGGATCAGTACTCGGTATCGGCCGATACCCTGAGCCCAGGTATCGGAATCGGTATCGGGAAGAGAAAAAGGGTATCGGAACATCTCTAAAAAAAACTTTACGAAACTTGTGACAAACCGGAAGGAGTATTTTTGGAACAGAAATACTCCTTCAAACGTACAACTTAATTTTTGAAACTTTGTCCATGTTTAGAATGGGAATCCAACTCTTTAACAGTGTAAAAAACTCAGTATGCATGAAATAGCATTTCACCCCCCCTTTAAAGGGTTGCATTCGCACCAACCTTGTGTACTAGTAAGTGATGTAAGCCAGTCAACAGCGTTGTCAAATGTTAATAGCGTTAACAAAGAAGTACAACATTAACAACAGGAAGATGGAGGATGCTGTGATTGGAACTGTGTTTTTGTTGACACAATGTTTACAGCATGTTATACAGCATTTTAAATCATTTTAAATCGAATGTGTCTGGCCAATCAGTGTCTACTTACATCACTGTTAGTAACAGTTGTGCTGGATAGTCTCTGCTCCGGAGTAGGAGCCAATTTGGTTCTCAAAAAAGGCAGTAGAGTATTAAAACCTAGTTCCGCCCAAAAGTGGGTAGTTCCACAATTAGTTCTGGTACTATGAAAAGGTTCCGGCATTGCGAAAGGCCCTAATGACTGAACTGCTGAAGAGAACCGATGATGGGATGAGCACAAGCAGAGCAGCTGGACTGAGTCTTGTACTGCTGGGACATGTCATCACAGTTGGTTAAGGGGTGTGACATATCTGTCACACGGTTGAGGCATTCGGCCAATCACAACGCACTGGTTTGCAGGCCAATCAGAGCACACCTCGCATTTTCAGACCGTTGAGCTTTGTAAAAATCACCGCGTTTCAGAAAGGCGGGGCATAGAGGAGAAACAATAATGTATATTATGTGGAAAATAATTTTTGTTTTTAACCTTAAACCACATGAACACATTTCATTACACCAAAAACACAAAATAATATTCTTTTTAGCAACATCGTATGACCCCTTTTACATCTCACAATATGAATAACATTTTGTTCCTTTTAATAAGATGTGAGATATATTATACTGTGTCTTCAGGCAAAATACTGAAGGAAATATAATAGCACTTGTATGCTGTGTCTGTTTCCACTGTGTGTGGCTTCTAATGTACACTACTGACACAGTAGCCATGTCAACCAAGAGGAGAATATGAATCAACAGGGCAGAAATGGTGAATAGAATAAAACAAAAATTCTAAAAACTGTCTGTTTGTGTTAGTAACTAACCATCCCTTACGAAAAGAGCTCAGGTTCTTCAGAAGTCAGCAAGTTTCAGTGCTTGATAAAACAAGCAAAAGATGAACCCGAGATTTAAAAAAAAAAAAACTTCACTGAGAATGTTTCTTTTGCTTTCTAAATTAAGAAATCTAAGTAAGAGGAAAAATAAAAAGTAGGCAAGTATTAATACATTAAAGCATGAGCTCTTATTTAGCTAGGCTAATGTAAAAAGCAAGGCCAAAGGCATGGGGGTCTTAAAAATACATATTCTTTTGCATAAGTACGTTTTAAAGTTTTCAAATGGCATTTCAGTAACCTCAAATGTAAGATTAAAAGATTCATTAGAAAGACTGCGGTACATATGATACATCAAAAAAAGTAGACCGTGTCGTTTCTTTTCAAATCATCAAAGATTTACATATCACAAAAACATGTTTGCACTCTAAAAATACAGCAAACTTAAATCATACACCGATAACATTAAAGGCAACCATTTTTCCATAAATTTTACTCAAAAACAAGCTTCTTACTATAGCCATTTGCCAACTTGAATTAAACGATTTAAACATAGAGGTTAATAATAGCATAGTTCACCAGAATTGTTTTTAATACTGTCCTCATTACTCACCCAAAGTTCACAGTAGCCATTGACTTCAATAGTAAATGTTTTGTGTACTATAGATGTAAATGGCTACTGTCAAATGTTTGGTTAACCATATTAATTAATAAAACTCAAACTAATCTGGAACGTAAATGATGATGACAGAATGGAGTGGAAATGCTACCAAATATAGCTATCCATTAAGAAACCTTCTACAGTGCTTTTGCATTGATGGTAACAGAAAACATGCAGAAGGCACTTTATTTTCTCCTGAAGCTAAACAAAGCAACGCAACATTCGGAGATGCTACTCAATATAAGTCACTGCTTTTTCAGTTATATCTATTTCGTTAATGTTTTATTCAGCATCTTCATTGATTCACACTTCCTGCTGTCAATGAACAGAGAACAGGAGTTCACTGGCTCTTTGTCATTACCAGGCCCTAATCTAAAATTCATAGCTTCAGACTGAAAAAAAAATGATGTAAGCTTCACATCAACGAGCAATTCCACAATGAAGTGCGTTACCTGCATCTCTCCCAGGAAATGTCATTTGATGAACACACGTTATCAAAAAAATCAGGCCGAATAGTGGGAGAAAATCCAATTAACCAAAGCAGGAGCAGCTCTCTCAGGACAATCTATATAGCATGAGGTAATTGGGAAACACCTAGCGTCAGATCCAGGGAGACCCCTGTTATTCCACAAACAATGGACCATAGCACACGCATAGACCTTTTTAAAACCCCCAGTTTTGTTAGACAGAGACTATTGTGTATACAGAATACAGTGTCATGTTCAAACTGAACAAATTACTGATTCATATAATCCCTTTGATAACTTGAATATGGAATTAGGTACTTACATTTTGGCTTTTATGCCAACAAACTTCTTTATGTCACAATGTGTGTTCGTCTTAGCGAAGCCGTAGTGTCCTAACAAGAGTTCACCATGCTGGAAAATTGGGAAACAGCAGCTGTGCATTTTTCTACTTTAATTAATTCATGTTGTACTAGAATCCCAGCCTGGTGATCCCATTCCCAGGTGATCAATTTTGCATCTCTAATTGACTCAAACCAAAGAGGACGATGGAAAAAAGCCCATCCACCAAAAATCTCAGCAAAATGAGTCTGTATAAATGTATTTGATAGTCCTCCAAGACTCTCTTTTAAGTTTGGACGAGAAACCGAAATGCCCCTGATGGATCCAGCTGGGCAACCAGGAAGCCCAAGCCTCATCTACTCGCTTCACGCTAGGATTTACACCAAGCAAAACATGTCATACTTGGACAGGCAAGCAAATGGGTATCCGTTTACATGTAAAATCAGATTCCCAAAGACGGAAGTGAAACATGGGCCTTGAGGAATCTCTAAGCCAATTAGTTCGGCTCTTGAGAGCAGAATGTGCCTGAAACTGGATCGGATGCAAAGAAAGCCTGTTTGTGATGCCTGCCCTAAAGGCATTCTGCATTACTAGTTGTTTATTTTCGTATAAAACTTGCATGAGTGATAATCTGCATTGAGAGGCTTAGGGTTTGTTCTCAAATTAAACTATCCTAAGCAAATCACTCTCTAACATTAACACCAAGACTCTGGCATTCTTTTTCTCATGTTTCACTGCTATAAAGTCTAAAATTATCCACAAGCTTTGTGGTCAGCACATGCATTTGCAAGCAGTCATAAACTAGACACACAAATCTCAGCACAAGTCAATTAAGTGGCCAATGCACCTGGTGCTATGCTATTGGGCCATATGCCAAGGGACGTGCATGGCCTCAGCTGACCATAAATCACTGGATAATGTGCAGCATGGCCAAGGTGAAAGTGTTCCAAGTTTCTACTTTAGCATAAAAATTAAAAAAGATTGAAGAATTAAATCCAGACACAAATTAGGGCAGTTTAGGAAAAGATCAAGCACCAAATAAAAAAATGAAAAACACTGTAGTTATACATAAAATATGATGCTATCTACCATCTCAAAATCAAAGCACTAACCTTCTTCTGATCTTCCAGACCATGAATCACCTGCTTCCGCTTTGTAGATGTAGACGCCTCGGCTCCCTTCTCAGACATCTTCCAAAAACACTCCTTGAAGAATCCGCTGCACTTCTTCAAATAAAAATCCAATGCTCTCCGACCGGTTCCGGTATTCCCAAATCCAAAGTCCCTATGCAACTGAGCTAATTCCCTTTGCCACAGTAATGTCCATTCATTCGTGCGATTCATTGAGTCTGGGGTAGGACAGACGGGTGATCACACCATGGTGCATCCCTTCAGATGAAGCCCAGCATGGCTGCTCTGTGACAGGCATCGAGACGGGGGGAAGGGCCCCTGTGTCCAGCGACCCCAACTTCATAATTACACATTTCTGCATTCACAAAGTCATTTTCCTGATGATATGGAAACTTTCATATGACACAGTGGCATGTTCTTGCAGCTTTACATCACAGTCGGGTCTTGTAAAATCCTCAAAAGCACAAATCCAGAGATGGTACTTTTGTTCCAGGATTGGTCATCTTTACATAAACAGGTGCACGTGGATCAGAAGGAAACAAAACAAAGCCAATTTCATCTTATTCAAATAACAAAACGACAAAGTGAGGGCAAAATAACTTACATTTCAAAAGTAACTTAACATTAACTAAATACAGCACAAGCAATATGTCATATTATCAGATATATATATATGATAATGCATTATATTTACAACTTTAATGTGAAAGACTGAGATGCTGCCAAACAAGGGTAATTGCATACATTGTTAATTATTAATTATAATTACATTATAGTATAATATATCATAATTCATCATTAAACATAAAAAAAACCAACAACACACAAATAAATAATCATCTTAAGATTTGTTTTAAAATACTTTGAAACATTACTCCGGCTTTTGGCATTTTATATGCATGCATGTGGACATAAACTCTCGATTTAAGTAATCATATCTCTGCCATGCAGCCCCTCCTTCATAACACTCGCATTGTAGTCGAAATCCTTTGGTTCTTACGAGATTCAATATAAAAATATAACACTGAAAAACAGTTCATAACGCAACTCTTATAGATTAGATGCGATAAAGCATATTTAACTCCGAAGCGCTTATTTAATGACTATAAGTAGAAAATAAAAGAGATAACTCACCCAAACAAGAGCGCAGAGAGTCCGCTGAGGGATGCGGAGCGGAGCAGCACTGAGTGAGTGCACGCGGGACCGATCCGTCACATGACGTCATTCCGCGCACACTGCTCTGTTCTCGCCGCTTCATACCGGCGACCGTCTCCATGGAAACCTCCACAGCGAATACGCACAGCGGCACCCAGCGGCAGACAATGGCTGTGCAGCAAGAATAACACGATTGGGCTAGATTCGTTTAATAATTCAGTTATATCTCAAACAGTTCAATGCGAGAAAAGATTGGGGAAAAACTACAAATTTGCAAGTTAATGTTTAAGCTTTTATTATTATTCACATGATGCCTCAGAAATCATTCTAATGTGCTGATTTGATGCCCAAAAACATTCATCATCATCAAAGTTGAAAACAGTTGAGCGGCTATACAGTACATTTTGTATGGAAACCATAATATACTCAGCATTAAAAAGTTTGGGGTATGTAAGATAAATTATTAAAATAAATAAAAATAAAGCATTGAGCAAGGATGGGTTAAATTGGTTAAATGTGACAATATTATATTATAACAGAAAATGTATATTTCAAATAAATGTTCTTTTGAGTTTTTTTTTTAATCAAATAATCTTGGAGTTTATTGTGCTTTAAATATAAACAAATACATACATACAGTACATACATTCTTGAGCACCAAATCAGCATATTAAAATGTGACACTGAAGACTGGGGAAATTCAGCTTTACATTAAATGTTAAAATACAATCAAATAGAAAACTTTTCGATCGTAATAATATTTTTTTGACTGCGTTTTAAAAAAAATAAATACAGACTTGGTGAGCATAAGAATATTCTTTCACAAACATGAAAAGAGCGCCAATGTATACACATTGGGTGTTTTTAAGAGCTCAAAACATCTCATTTTATTAGGCTATAATTTACATGACTTTTGTATATAGAATACATCTAATAAACTTTCAGTCAAACCAAATCCCTGTCAAAACACATTTTCTTCTTCTGAAATAAGGAAGTCGATAAACTGCTGTTTTACTGTGACGTGTCTTGGACCACGCAACAGCATGGTTGACTGAAGTTTTGGGTTTCACCCCCGTGACCTGGTGTGGTCGCAACAGCGGAAGTCTGACTCCGCCCCAGTCTGGTTCCTCCGCTGTGATTGGCGGAGAGGCGAGCGGAGGCGGGGCGGACTGTTGGCGCTGTGTCCAGTATCTAGGCGGGACAAATGGTCAGACTGATCAAATAAACTTTTTTACTCGCTAGGAAACAGCCACATAAAACTTATCCTCAGCTATGCATCAAAAGCGGTTTTGTTTTTTCTTTCGGTTACTTTAATACGACTAAGTGTTAATTTACAGAAGCGTTGGATCCGGTAACGTTATTATTAGAGACCTGGAACTGTATAAGTAACGTTAAATACCAACCTGTACTGTATTTACTACGGATTTATGGGATGTCGAGTAGTATGTGAAAGTGGTAACGTTATATTTCTCTTTTTGGGTGAGTAGTTTTTATATTTTATCTTGTTTTCATAGTTTTGCACTATGTAGACTGGACAGAGGTGTAATGTTATGTGGCTGGCTGTAAGCTTGCGGGCTAAGTTAGCTGGTTTCGGGCTCGTTTTGGCTTAACATATCCGCTTTAGTTCATAAACGGATCATATTTGTCCCTATAATATAATACGTACGTTAATTTCATTCAATATCATACATTTAGGACACAAGCCAGACTGGCGGCTCTTGGTAGGTTTGAACCCGCGCTAACTGTGAAACCGATAGTTTAGTAGTCAACATGACTACAGTCTTGATCGTAGTTCGTACGTATATTTATATAATTAGTTCCTGGGCGATAATTATGCACTTTATACTACATAAACGTATTATACAGCACGTAAGCGGCTAAGTTATTCGCTACGTCAACTCTGCTGGTAACGTTATACTGGTAGTTTTAAAAACTGTTTAACAGTTTACATAGATTGTTTGAGTTATCCAAGTCGTACGAGCATCGGGCAGCTAAACAAATTCTCTTAAATTGTATTAAAGTTAATAACTTCCGGATTAAATCTTTTGCAATCGGCGAGATTCCGCGCCAAGATTTCAAAAGTGTGGAGGCGCGCGGGACGAGTAAAGTCCCGCCTCTCCGCGCCGCACTTATTGGCTGCTGTCAGTTGGGGGCGTGTTTTCGTACAAGTTCTCCGTGCCCATTCGATGGAACGCTTGTCAGTTATTGCTAAGCGCAAAAAACAAAACACTTAATTTTAAATCATAATAATTTTTTATATGTGCACATTGATTAACATCTGTTAAGTTTAAAAAATCTATTTTAGCTCGGCAAGAAATTACTAAACGTTATACCCGGACTAGTATTCAAAATGTTGTCTCCAAGAATGTATAATGCTGTAAAGAAACGGTAGGACTGCTTTATGAAATGTAAATAATATTAAGTGAACGTTGATTATTTTAACGTCGAGTCGTGTGTTCTTTTCTTTAGGTGGAAAATGTCCAGTACATTATCAGAAGGTCAAAAGCTAACCAGGACACCTTTAAGAAGTCCGTTCAAGGAAAGATCAGAAAATGACAAGGTCAGTTATAAATATTGTGGCTTCAAATTCACAAAAGAGTGATTCTGTGTGAGGAATCTATAAAGTTAACTTGTCATGCACTAGAGCAAACACTCCCAAACAAGGGCCTCCAGGACAAAGTTGGTCTGTGTTGACCTTTGATTTGTCTTGTCATATATCACAAGAGAAGGAAATAATAGGAAAGAAAAAATAAACCTCTGAAGCATATCATCATTAGTAATTTATCTTTCTGCGTTAACATTTTAAATGTTCGCATTGAAATATAAAGAATTGAAATGTCTTGATACAATATAGTTGGATATAATAGAACAATTACTTTGGCTTTTGGCCAGATTTTGTAGTAAAAGGTTTAGGAAACTACTCTAGAAGCATTTCTTGAAAAACAGCATGATCGTGATCAATAATGTTTTTTTTTTTCTATCAAATAGGGGCATGTTTTTGTGGAGCCACAAACACCACTAAAAAACTTGAGTAAGGCTTCAGAAGCTGCGTTACTGGAGAGCCATAAGAACATGGGGCCCCTGACTACACCTACTAAGGGCCTCGAGGCACCGTCAAGCGATCCCTGGACACCGACCTCCAACCTGAAGATGCTCATCAGTGCGGCCAGTCCTGAGATTCGCAACCGCGAGAAAGAGCGAGCCGTAGACAGCGGCGAATCGGAAAACTCTCAGGTATCAATAGAGGTATGTATGCATCTCCCACTATTTGTAGATTTACTGTCTGTATTGGCAAAAAAAAAATTATATATATGTGTGTGTTTTTCTATTGTTGTGCCACACAGGAGCCTGAACAAGGGGAAGAAGTAGAAAAGCTCCAGACAAGCCGTAAAGACAAAAGCCTGGGTTTGCTATGTTACAAATTTCTCGCAAGGTACCCGAACTACCCCAATCCTGCGTTAAACAACGACATCAGCCTCGACGATGTGGCGACAGAGCTAAGTAAGTTGCTCAATGGTCAAAGAACACTACTTATTTCAGTCACCAGATCATGTGTTTCATCAATCCTGATCGCTTCCATTCTCACCAACCTCTCAGATGTGGAGCGGCGTCGCATCTACGACATCATGAACGTTCTCGAGAGCCTAAACATGGTCAGCCGACTTGCTAAGAACCGCTACACATGGCATGGCCGAGTGAAACTTGCACAGACACTCGCCATGCTGAAACGGGCCGGCAGAGAGAACCGCTACGACCAGCTGATGCAGCAGATCCGTCATAGGACCCTAGAGCGAGAAGAGAGAGAGTTTGACTCGGACGGAGAGGAGAAGGAGAATGAAGAAACATCAGGTTTTGATATGGATGGAGCAGAGCTTTCGGGAGCAGATCCTAAAGCAGGTAACATAATGTACGACCATCTGCTTAAGGCAATACTGCATTATTTTATGTATGCCTAATAGAAGGACGTTAGGTTTCATTTATTATTAAATGTGTCGAGCGATCATTTCGTATTTGTAAAACAGAAGAAATTCTCATGAAAAAAATTACTCACTACATGTGCATAAACATAAATTTGTTCTTAATTTAATTCTAAGGTTATAGACTTTTGATTCAAGTCTGGGGGAAAACATTCTTGAAAGAGAAAAAAAACATGCTTTTTTGTTAATTGCATTATAAGTAACTTTGAAATATAACTGCAGTGAATGTCTGATGATACAAAACTTAAAAATGTATTTTTATGCAGAGAAACCTTGCAGCTCATTCTGTATAATACAGCCTCAATTATTGATCCCTGAATATCATGAAATATTCATGTATGAAAGTTAATCCTAACAGTAGTATATGGGATTTCAATTGTTCCTGCGTTATTTATTTTTGTAAATGTAGAATATATTTTAGTACGAAAGTTGTTGGTGAATCATGATTTGTTCCGGAAACATTTGTACGCAGATTTAACTGAGACCCATTGTTTTAATCTGCAGCTTCGGCCAGCAGTCGTAAAGACAAATCTCTGAGAGTGATGAGTCAGAAGTTCGTCATGTTGTTCCTGGTGTCCAGCCCTCCTGTGGTCAGTCTCGAAATAGCTGCCAAGATCCTCATCGGTGAAGATCACGTTGTGGATCAGGACAAAAACAAGTTTAAAAGTGAGTGCTTCTGTTCTCAACATGTGTATAAAAAGCACTGTGAATCATTATTAAAGTGGATGGCACATATGTTTTCCATTTCAGCGGACAGATAGGAATCTTGCAAAAAGTGCATTATCAAGTGTGCTCATCCAGTAAAACCTGCTTAAAAAATAATAATTTTAACTGTCTGCTCAGTGAAGGTGGAATTAATTATCTCTTTTCTATGCTCTCTTTTTTTGTTGGCAGCTAAGATCCGCAGACTTTATGACATTGCAAATGTTTTGAGCAGCCTAGAGCTGATAAAGAAAGTGCATGTGACTGAAGATAGAGGAAGAAAGCCTGCTTTCAAGTGGACTGGGCCAGAAGACTTGCCATCTCCAAAGGGTAAGTCTAGCATATTTCACAGGAAATCGCTAATAACCCTATATATAATGTTTATTTTAAGCTGTCTGTGTATTGCTCACTTCTTATATCATGTGTTGTTATTGCTTCTGTTTGTTTTATAGATCTGGGGACCTCAACTTCAACAGCAGCCTCACGGCCTCTGGAGTCCCGTTCCTCTGTTGACAACTGTGCCAAAAATCTCTTTTCCTCACCCGGAACAAAGCGAGGTTTTACTCGACATCATTCCTTAGTCAAGCTGGTCAAGAGCATACAAGATGACCGCAGAAAAATCAACTCTGCTCCTTCTAGTCCAGTTAAAATGACAGGTGAGCCATAACAGTTTTTTCATCGTAAGAAAGCAACCAACTAATGATCTTGTTTTCTGTGGGGGTTTTCTACTTTGAAGGGATTACTCCACCCCAAAATGAAAATTTTGTCATTAATCACTTACCCCCATGTCGTTCCAGTCCCAAACCTTGTTCATTTTCGGAACACAATTTAAGATATTTTGGATGAAAACCGGGAGGCTTGTGACTGTCCCATTGACTGCCAAGTAAACAACAGTGTCAAGGCCCAGAAAAGTGTGAAAAACATCTTCAGAATAGTCCATCTGCCATCAGTAGTCCAACCGTAACGTTATGAAGCGACGAGTCTCTATTTTTGTTTTATTCGCATACATACAAGTAGTATTCTCATTGTACCATAAAGTTATGGTTGAATCACTGATGGCAGATGGACTATTCTGACGATGCTTTTCATACTTTAGGATAGTCGTTATTAATAGTACCAGCTTCATTTCTGCCTTCCAGCTTGAAACTGCCTTTTTTAAATCTGACATACACAAACAAAATGATCTTTGGGGAGCTTTGTGTTGTTTGCAATTTAATGCCTGACATAGAATATGTGAAGTTGAAGACTGGAGTAATTGCTGAATATTCTTTGCCATCGCAAGAATAAATGATACTTTCAGAAACATATTAAAATACAAAGCAGTTATTTGAAATGGTGATAATATTTCAGTTTTTACTGTATGTTTGATAAAAGAAATGCTTTAAAATGAATTTAGCATATTGAGATTTCTTTGAACTTTTGAACGCAAATTTAGCAAAAAATACTACTAAAACTAATGTCCCGTTTTATTTTATAGGTGAATCTGCAAACGGTGAGTTCTACACAAACAAAATGGCTCACCTGGCTGCTATCTGCAAAAAGCAACTAGATGAACAATCAACGTAAGTAAACTTTTTGTGTTCCTTCGAACAAAAAAAGACAATGAACCACTCATTTTGGATATAACACCTATGATTTGTCTTCCAGGGGCCATCGGGTTCAGCCTAAGAATGAGGTGACAGATGCTCTGAATGGAAGCACTTCACAAGTATCCGAATCACCTGAATCCACGTCTGCTAGCAATCATCAGTCTCATGGGCCTTTGCGAATGCAGATCCCAGTTCTTCCCGCAGGGGCGATTCCTTACCTTTCTAGCAAGTGCTCCCCGGTCATCCCGGTTCTGATACCCCAGCAGCAGGCAGGCGGGACATATGCTGTTTACATGCACCCCACTTCTCTCAGACCACAGCCCACTAGCCTAGCAGTGCGTTCAATGACATTTGAGAGCCCAGGAAATGCAAACACAAAGACATCACCAGCTGCCACAGCAAGCAGTAACCAAACTAACCAACCATCATCACACGGAAAAGAGCCGACAAGTCCTTCAACCCTTAAACGAGCGTGTGGAGAAAAGAGCTTAGCAGGAAGTCCATCCAAACTGCAGCGGATAGAGCCAAAGGTGAGGTTATGTGAAGAATATACGGCATGGTAAATTATAGATTATATAGGTAAAAATAAAAAAAAGAAACAATGTTTATTTATTGTTATATTTAATAACTTATACAAAATAGTGTTTTAGATGATTGATTTTTTTTTTACATTTAATTAAATGTGCGAATAAATAAAACATGCATTCAGCTAAAACATTCAGGATAGTTTTGCATTAACAATTTTACATTTTAAATATTTGCTAATATTCGTTTAACATATTTGATTGTCATATTTATATTTATATTTTATAATCCAAACAATTCAGTGAATTACCATATCTATGAAACTTATTTGAAAAACTATATATATATATATATATTAATCAGTCACATTTTAAAATGTTTAGTAAAAGTGTTTAGGTAAATATAATAAGAAGAAAAAGAACAGTTATTACATACATATTAAACTAAATATATGTAAATGAAATGTTTGAACTAGTCTGAATTGTCTTAAATGAATTGCTCAGTATCTGCAGTTTATGTGCTTACAGTACATGGAGTAACAGTTTTAACCCTCTGGTGTGTTTCCTTTAAAGAGTGATTCACCAAAGCTGTGTGAGATTCTGCAAGCTCGTCTAAAGGCCCACAGAGGCTCTTTTGCCTCCAGCCGGCCTTCCCCAAGAGCCCTGCACCTGGAGTTCCCCAAACCCTCTGAGAGCCAGCCTGCCTCACTAATCACCAGCACAGCGCCTCTGGAGCACAGTGTGGAGACCTTCCTGGAGGAGAAGGAGAAGGTTCAGACCTCAGACAGTGAGGCCGGACTGACACCTGTCAGACCACCACCATCACAGGCCCAGAAGCTCAGCGTTCAGGACATGGTGCTGCCCTCTGGACCCATACATGCAGAGGTAGAACTACTATTTACTACACTTCATGTGTGTAGGAATACTACACATGTGCACCTTGTCTGTCTGATCCTCAATATTCCTCATGTTGGAATGATTCAAATAGTTTTTAGGTGTTCAGCCTTAACTCTAACTTCTGTTTTTTGTGTCAGACTTTGATCCCCGCAGGTTTTTTGATTCCGATCTCCCAGCAGTCTATCGTGAACTTCAGAGATCCACAATACTCCACTGGAGAAAGCTCCAGAGCCTCCACACCAACATACAACGTCTATCACACCCCAACTGCAGGTATACCAAAACCCAAGGTTATACCAAAAATCTGTATATTTACTATGGATGAAGGATGCATGAATGCTTTTTTTCTAGCTATACTTTCCAATTATATTAATTTGATCAAATATTGATTTTTAGGTAGAGTACAATTTAGTTGTTAGATTTGATTTGTGTGTAAATTTTGAAAACTGAAAACTTAACTTTTTATGCATGGTTGCTGTTCATTATATGTTAACTGTATTAGAAAATGGTGCTTCATAGTGCAAGTTTTTTAAAATGATAACATTATTGTGTCTGCATAAACCACGAAAATGCTAATTAGTGAAATATGCCAATTCCTGAGCACTATTCATGTGTTTATAGTGAAAAACAGTTAAACATGCATGTAATGAATTGAACAATCACTGATGTATTTGTTCTTTCCAGGTTCCAGACATCCTCTTCCTCAAGAAGTCACCCCCACCCGGCTCCCTCTCCACCGGATACCATCTCTCTCTCCCTTCCCTTCTCAAGGGCATCGCATCCACAGCCCCAGTCCTGCCATTCTCAACTTCACCTTACAGAACCTGGGCCTTATCCCCGGCACCAGCACATCAAGCTCCACTCCTGAGCAGGCCAGCACACTTCCATCTCCCCACCCGGGGCTCCCTCCACAGAGCATGATCTTTGTGAAGCCCATCTCACCTGCTCAAGCTCTGCAGCCGGCCTCCATAAACGGCCAGCCCGTCACCCTCATCAGTATACCACAGGTACAGCCACGGCAGCTATGAAAAAATATGGGAAAAAGTCAAGCATAAGGGACAATATACAGTCAGTAATACACTTTTGTAAAAAAAAAAAAATTATAATGATAATCTAGTTTTACATAGTGTAAGTGAAATCATAATACATTATTATGACTTTTTTTTACCATAATAACTAATGTTATAATTTTTGTAAATAAAATAGTATAATCTTCATTCGACAAAATAGTTAACTGTTGTTCTAAACTATGTTTTTAGGAAACCTGGAATAGAAAAAGTGAAATAAAATATTTTTTGTCTTCAAATTCTTAAAAACACCAGTCTTGTTAAATAACAAAAAAATAACAAAAAGGATTTTTAAAAATATAAATAAAAACATTTTATTATGTGTGTAGTATATGCCCATTCAAGTGACATTAAAGCTAGTTTTCCTAATTACTTGAAAACGAAACTTTTGTTTGACTTACACTACTGTTCAAATGTTTGGTGTCAGTATGATTTTTTATTTTCTTATTTTGTATTTATTCATTTTTTAAAATGACACAAGTGACATTTATAATGTTACAAAAGATTTCTGTTTTGACTAAAGGCTATTATTTTCTTTTAATTTTTTATATTAATCAAAGTATCCTGAAAAACATCATTAAAGGGTTAATTCACCCAAAAATTTAAATTAGCCCATAAATTACTCACCCTTAAGTCATTCTAGGTGTATATAACTTTCGTAATTCAGACGAATCCAGTCGGAGTTATATAAAAAACTGTCTTTGATCTTGCAAGCTGTTTAATAGCACTCAGCAGGTGTTACAAAAGAAGTGAAATAAAAAAGCACCCATCCATAAAAAATTGTGTCATTTAAAGTGACTATTACATTTTGAATATGGATATTTTTCTTACAAAAATGCATCGATTTGCTAAAGGAGAGGCCTTTGTTCACCCCCTGGAGCCATGTGAGACACTTTTTTTCTATGGATGGGTGCTATTTATTTAACTTCTTTTGGACTGATGCACTGCAACACCTGCTGAGTGCCATTAAACAGCTTGAAAGATAAAAGACAACTCCGACTTGATTCGTCTGAAAGACGAAAGTTATATACACCTAGAATGACTTGAGGGTGAGTAATTTATGGGCTAATTTTCATTTTTGGGTGAGCTAGCACTTTTAACAGCAACCTTCATAATAATTAGAAACATTTTTGAGTAGAAAATTGGCCTATTAAAGTGATTTCTGAAGGATCATGTGACACTGAAGACTGGGGGAATGATGCTGAAATTCAGCTTTGTATCACAGGAATAAACTACATTTGAAAATATATTAAAATAAAGAAATAGTTGCTCAAAACTGTAATATTTCACAATATTTCTGTTTTTACTGGATGTCTGATCAAATAAATGCAGCCTTGGTGAGCATAAGACTCTAAATAAAATCTTACAATAGTGTAATTTTCATTTTTCTGGGAGGCTCCCTGGGTTTGTGTGACTAGTCCTTTGTTATTTAAAACAGTAATTTGCATATTTACTCTCTCTCCTGCAGCCTTTGGTAACCACACCTAAAGGGGCCTGTCAACACCTCCAGCAGAGTTTCTTCCACACGCCCGTCTCCTTCTCTACTGTGACCAACACCACGGCTCCCAGAAACATCTACATCCCTCAGAGAAAGCTTGATGTGAGTCCAGAGGACAGCTAAGACCTTCACACCTGCAGTCCTTACGCTGCTAAAAACCACTGTTCTGTTTGAGCCATTGTGTGTGCGTGTTATTTGTCTTTGAGTGTGTTTTTTTTATGTTTTCCTCTTTTTATATCGTTACTTTACTGTAGGGTCTGCATTAACTTTACATTAGTCTGTGGTGCTTGATGCTTTTTCCTGCTGAGGCTCTTGAGGAAAGCCATTCGGCAAACATGGTGCTATGCTATTGACCAAGACAGTTTAGGGTTTATTTGCAAAATAAAGGGTTTTCTTTAAATATGCTGTAAATTTAGGGTTAAAAAAAGGAAGAATGAGCAAAAACTGTCAAATGTTGTATGAAATGTCAACAGGAAATCTAATTTCAGGGATTGTAGGAATTGGCAAATTGATTGTATGATTTTTTTTTTATTGTATTTTTTTATTGTTGTGAATGGCTTCGCCTTAAAGTGTTTAAGTACCACAGTATATTACATTGCTATAACTTGGCATTGTGTTATGATGTATTAATATGGGAGAATGTTAGATTAAGGGTGTTATTAAATATTGTAGATGTATTTTATGTTAATGAAATCTAGTAATATTACTATCAGCACATCATTTATTTGAACTGCCTTTACAATCTGATTTATATGTAATAAAGATAAATGAATGTGCTCCAATCTTGTCTTTATTTAAATGTTGGGGAAATGCCTTTCACTATTTTATTGCTGAAATTTCTTTATGAATGTTTTCAAGTAATGATTCATATTAGTGAATCAGTATATTTCATTGAATCCAAAGTTCTTAAAGCTCCTTGCTTTTTCGTATTTAAACTTTCACATTTCAAATCACATCACATCAGAAAAGCATTTATTTTCAATAAAAATAAGGGATCTAATCAAAAAGTTGAAAATAAAGTATCAGGTAGAGAGGGCTTTATCGTTCTAATAAGGTGGCATCCATTTAATAATTTGAAATAAAAATTACTCTTAAATTATTATTGAAGAATATTGCACCTTACGTTAAATTCTAAAGTAAGTTAAACTTTAAAATGTAAGTCGATGTAAAATACCTTTCAGAGAGAAAAGAGAATATCAAATGGAAAAAATATAAATATAAAGTCAAGGGGTAGTTTTTTACTTCACCATCAGGGACAACTGCTCCTAGAAATCCAGCTGCCTGCAGATTTCAGGTCTAATCCTGTTTGAACACAGCTGTCTAATGTTTTGCCAATCTTGGACAATCAATGTGAGAGTCTTCAGCTGCGTTGGATGTGTTTTGGCGCTAAACTGTGCAGTGAAGTAGTTTGCTTTTCTAGATTTACTTGTCGTTATATAATGACATAATGAACCTAAAGATACGACCCCGGCAGGACTCGAACCTGCAATCTTCTGATTCGAAGTCAGACGCCTTATCCATTAGGCCACGAGGCCGGTTGATGAACTGTTGATGTTTATTCAGTGCAGTTAATCAGTGGGACTCCATCACGTGTCTTTTATAGCTATTGAAGACTTGGAATATGCCATTCATATTCCACTGAATAAAAAAAATAAAGAAAAAAGATAATTGAATTGGGTTAAATTAAATGACAGAGAAATAATTATAAACAGTCAGACTATGTCCAATGTGCGGCATCAGATACAGAGTAACTAGTTATAGAAATTATGTCTGTAAAGCGCAGACTGTTCTTTTGAATAATCATCCAAAGCATAAAATAACTGTAATTAGGCAGAGAAACGGTTAACGGTTCAAAGGCAGTTGTTAAACTGAGTTGAGCATTCAAGCCTTTAAAGCGCTGAACAAATGTTGCAGAGCTTGTAGAATATCTGAGCTCAGGACTGGAGAAGGCCTCTGCATTGCATCTGTGTTTTGTCAGCAGTTAATTTAGGAGGATGGACTAGTTTGAAATGTCAGCACGGCCTCCTGGTCCTCTTGAATTTATGTGTGTGTGTGTGTGTGTGTGTGTGTGTGTGTGTGCGTGTGTGTGTGTGGATGCCAAGTATATAAATACCCGCCAAAGAGGGTCAGAAATGGACATCATCAGGACCCTGAACTCGACAAGAGGTGAAAGCATCATTTCCAGGAAAAAAGATTTCTTATATAACCCGTGTAAGTAGAATTTAAACATTTGCATTTTTTATGTTTACTCATGGCTTCAACATTTGTGCTGTAATGTAATCATAAATATTTAGCATAAAAAGAATATTCATTGGGTATGAGATCTATTGTAAAAAAAAAAATAGATTTTCGAAGAATTTGTCAGGTTTTATTTGAGTAATAATGATAGGGTAACTCTTATGACTTTCATCAATAAATATGAAATTACACCATATAATAATTCATAATAAATAAAAAAAACTGGTAATAATAATGCATTCAGTTAGATCATGTAACAAATATATTTACATTTGAATGTACATTAAATGAGTATCTGTTACATACCTGTATAAGCTCTGTTAATGACTTTTTAATGAAAGTTAATGTTATTGTCTGTTATGTGAAAGAGTTATTAATTAATATTGATTCAGTAGTCATGACATTACTAAACCTTACCTTCGTACAAAGTAGAATATGTCAATATGAGATTAATAAAGATACACTCCCATTCAAAAGTATGGGCTTTTGTTATTTGAAAGAAACGACTATCATCCAAAAAAGGAAGCTTTCTATTCATCAAAGGATTATGAAAAACTATCATGGTCAAACTTTCCACAGAAATATTAAGCAGCACAATTGCTTTCAAACGTTTCTTGAGCAGCAAATCATCATATTAGAATGATTTCTGAAGGATCATGTGACACTGAAGACTGGAGGAATGATGCTGAAAATTCAACTTTGCATCACAGGAAAAAATATACATTTGGAAATATAGGCACATATAAAAGTTATTTTAAATTGTAATAATATTTCACAATATTAATGTTTTTACTGCATCAAATAAATGCATTCTTGGAGAACATAAGAGAATTCTTTCAAAAACATTAAAAAACCCAAATGAATGTAATGTAAATATTAGAAACAGATTTAACAGAATTGTAGTCACACAACAGAGCAGTCATTTCTTGTAAGCTGGCAGTGGCACGAATAAAAGACCTATTTCTGGACCGTTATCATTGCATTCCACACTAGTGAGGTGATATTGTGCTGCTCACAGAGATGACATAGAAAGAGACTATTACTTTGAGATAGGATACATCTATTTTTATATTTGACCGGTCACGTACCACATTAATGAAGCTTTTGTCAGTGTTTAACAAATGGTAAAGATTAGCTTAATGTTTTAAACACTGGGAGTTTTGCACTGATTGTCTCTTTTTCCATCTTTGTGAATGTCAGGGACTTAGTCAGAGCTGAAGATGCCCAACTGGGGAGGAGGAGCCAAGTGTGGGGCCTGTGAGAAGACGGTTTACCATGCTGAGGAGATCCAGTGCAATAGCCGGAGCTTCCACAAAACCTGCTTCATCTGCAGTATGTCCACAAATCATTAGTAAACTGAATGGTACCTTACCCTGAAAGATCTAGTTCGGACAGTTTAAGATTTTCCTCGTGGGTTTGAAATATTTTAAGATGACATCACCAGACATGTTTTTCAGGTAACCAGGTACCCAATAATAAAAATAAGAGCAGTATGAATAGAGCAGTTTTAGCTGCCAAAGAAACCCCTTCATAACCAATGAAACCCAGTGGGATGAAGAAATGAAAAATAAAAATAAAACAAATAAATAAAAATAAGTTAATAAAACTTACAAACACATGCATCCTTTGGCCCTTGGGACCATTAGTATGTTTGCCAAACATACCTTTAAGTTAACTATCAAATGTTTTGTTCAATAGCATAATTTTTAGGATGGAGTAATAATTAATATCACGATTTAATTTTTGTTAATATTTTAATTAGATTTTATTTTTGAATTTTCTGTTTTCATTTGCAATTTTGTCATTGCTATTTTGTGTGTATGTGTTTTGTTTCCCCCCAATTGTCTCTTGTTTTAGTATTTTAATGTAAATTAGAAATGTATTTATTTTTTCGATTTATTTCAAGTAAAGGTGCAGCATTAACTCTTAAAGGCCTGAGTTAGCCAGAAAGTGTGGTGATCGTCTGAGACTGGTTACAGAAACACCCCTCCAGGTCGCCACCATTTCCATCTGCTGTGGATGCTTTGGTCTCTCAGAGCCTCTTGTTCATCCAGCCCAAAATTAGACACAAATGCAAGCTCCCATGAGCCTCTTGAGCCGTCCTGGCTGAAAGTGCAGCAGCTGACGAATGCAGACAGGAGACGACAGGCTTCTGGAGGAGCCGCGAGATCACGCTCCCTCTGTCTCTCGCAACAGCTTCAACAAGAGATTTTATGTTGCAAAACAATAATCATGTTTCACAATATTACTGTTTTCACTGCATTTTTATCAAATAAATGCAGCCTTGCACCAAAGATACTACTTTTAATATCAAATGTTTGAATTGTGTGTGTTTATGTGTATTTTACGTGTCTTTACAGTCGTATTTTAAAACAGTTGTGTTTCTGTTCTCTAGTGGCTTGTCGTAAAGGTTTGGACAGCACTACAGTTGCAGCACACGAGTCTGAAATTTACTGCAAATCCTGCTACGGCAAGAAATATGGTCCAAAGGGTTATGGGTACGGCCAGGGCGCCGGAGCGTTGAGTTCTGACCCCGTCAATAATGAAGAACTTCAGCCTCAAGAGTATGTCACGGAAATATCTTTAAAATATATTCTTAAAGGAACAGTTCACCTAAAAATGTCAATTTGCTGAAAATCTGCTCACCCTCAGACCATCCGAGTTGTAGATGAGTTTGTTTCTTCATCAGAACAAATTTGGAGAAATTTAGAATTACATCACTTGATCGCCAATGGATCCTCTGCAGTGAATGGGTGCCGTCAGAATCAGAGCCTAAACAGATGATAAAAACCATGGCACCCATTCACTTCAGAGGATCTTTTGGCGATCAAGTGATTTAATTCTAAATTTTGAACTTTAATTTAATTTGAGCAAGTTTTTATTTTTGTGTGAACAATTCCTTTAAAGATAGAGTACCACTTTAATAATTAGCATTTAGAAGAAGTTTTTTTTGTGAATCTTATGCTTTTGGTTTTATGTTAAGGTCCAAAGCTCCCCGTCCTGCATCTGCTAACTCAAACCCAAAGTTTGCACAGAAGTTTGGGAGCACAGATCGCTGTCCTCGCTGCTCTAAAGCCGTTTATGCAGCAGAGAAAGTCATGGGCGCTGGAAAGGTAAAACTACAGCTAAAATTAAAGCAAGAAGCTGACTCGGAGCTTTGAAACATTTCACTCTGATATAATATGAAATATATTAATATTAAACCATTCAAACAGAAACATAAGCATATTTTGAGAATGTGTTCCCTTCTCAGCACTTCTGCAATATGCTGCTGTCACAGGTCAGCGCTGTGTAAAGCACATTTCACCGTAGTAATTTATCAGACTGTGACTGGTTCTGATCCAACAGGCCTGGCACAAAACCTGCTTCCGCTGTTTATTGTGTGGGAAGAGCCTGGAATCCACCACGGTGACGGATAAAGATGGAGAGCTCTATTGTAAAGGTACAATCCATCAAATAAGACCACACGATCTCTGCCAGCTCAATCTCATTAATATCACTTAACCAATCCATAGATACGCTGTTTTGAGTTTACTTCTCACAACTGTGCAACAATCTCCCACAATTCTGAGATGGCAGAAATTGCCTTCCATAGAAATTTGCATTAAAAAAATAACAAAATAAAATACCACAGTGTTTGTAAAATACTGCCGTCACTGGGGTGGTATTATAGGGTACCAGCTAAAAGGTACATCTTTGTACTTTATTTACCTCTAGATGGTATCGCCCCAGTGACCGTCTTTTATCATACTTTTTATCCTGAGAGTAATTTAATAATAACCATGACATACTTTATATTTCAGAACTGTGATTTGACAGTAGATTTTTCTTTTTTTCTTCAGTTTGCTATGCCAAAAACTTCGGTCCAAAGGGGCGTGGCCTGGGGAACCTGGGTGTGGTTGAGGAGAATGATTGACAAGTTTAGTCCAACACAATCCAGCACTTTCTCACTGCACCCAGCACGTCAATAATAGCGGATTTTTTTTACACACTGTACAACAATGACTATTTTTCTCATTATTGTAAAAATTCTGCTTTGCCTCACAGGAACAAAATTAATAAAATTGAACAATAATTCCGCATTTGCTAGTAAGCCTTGAGACTCATTTAAAAAACTAGACTTTTAGACTTTTTATATAAATATTTATACATCTCCAAAACTCCTTCACTACTAGCTAATAGTGGCTGTAATGTAAGTTACTCAATACCTTTATACCTTTACCTGGAGAAACACTCGGACCAGCAGATTACAAAAGTGGTCTGATTTATTCCAAAGCACAGAGCAGGATTCAAGACAACACTTTTCCCTTATTATAACAAGTATAATGAACAGAATTAAGAAACGCAGTAAAGAGCGAGCTGATGCTATCAGGTACAGCTGTGTACTACACAGTGGTTATTAAAGGCATAAATAAAAGAACAACTGCCTTTGAAAACATTAGTGATTAAAGGTAACATGATACTAATAGCTAGTAAAATATATTAAATGATATGATTTGTCTTGCACATTTAATGTTTTGAATTGTGTGGTTGTAACGCACCTGATCGTAGCGTGAAGTCATTTCAAATGTGTTTTTACGGTTCTCAAAATTTCTCAAAATTTGCAGAAATAAGATGGCTCTGATTTTCAAATCTTTTCACAAAGAGCATACACATAGTGGTCACTTCCTGTAAAAGGACTTGGGAGTAAAAACCAAAACGTGATCTTACCATACCTTACAAAATATTTCTGCTCAAAATATATCAGTGTGCTTATAAACATTTACTCATCCTTATGTACAACTTAAACCGTAAGGCAAAATCTAACCTTGAACGCACATCACATAACACTCAAATACAAAAGGCGCTTGGTTCTTGCAAATAGAACAAAGGATTATCCAAATTAGCATTCAGTCTGTTCTTCATTTCCATCATTAAAATCAAACCAATGGCTCCAGAGACGTCGCTCTCCCTGAGAGGGTGACTGATCGCTGGGGGTCAAACAACATCGGGGCCGCTGAACATGGGATGGTCTCTACTGAGACCCATGGGATA
Source organism: Carassius gibelio (assembly GCF_023724105.1). Lineage (NCBI taxonomy): Eukaryota > Metazoa > Chordata > Actinopteri > Cypriniformes > Cyprinidae > Carassius > Carassius gibelio. The sequence continues at coordinate 7,238,813 of NC_068402.1, forward strand.
CTGCTGAGTCCAGTCCAGCACCACTGGCTTACAGAGACCACAGCAGCGCCACTGGAAGAAGTTCACCAGGTTCCTCATCACTCCAAGACTATGAGAGAAGAAACACCATTAAAACGAAGAACTTTATGAGTGTTATCTACCCTATACTAATGAAAACGACCTTACTTGAATGGGTTTTGTCTGAGAGAGAAGGCTTGAGGGAGTTTCCTCTGTCTGTGCATCAGGTTCGCTCTCTCGGCCGTCGTCAGCCCGAGAAACGCGATCTGTGAGGAAACAAAGCAAACCATGAAGAGGCTGTGAGTTACACAGACCAAAACAGAGACATTCCAGGCCACAACGCACATTTTCAAAAAGAGGACTACTGACTATGTAGCATTGTTTTTCACTTAAACAACTATGTTAACTTAGCATGTTTCTTAAATATCTGCAAACATATGATATTTTTATCCTTTAGTAGAGTCAAACACTTACATACACCGCACCTTTAACAATATCAACACTTTTAATCATTTTTAAATAATTTCATAATTAAGAGCGCTTATCAGTGTTCGCTCTTTGTTCAAAGCTGCGGTTATATTTTAGTAGAAAGAGACCGCATGACATTGATGACTAATACTTATGTTTTGCTTTTTTCTTCATAACAAGTATCGGTCTGATTAAGGTAAATGAAATATCAGCACATAATTAAAAAGCAAGCATACTAAATTTCTATGTACTAGCTATATATCATACCGTATTTTCCGGACTATAAGTCACACTTTTTTTCATAGTTTGGCTGGTCCTGCGACTTATAGTCAGGTGCGACTTATTTATCAAAATTAATTTGACATGAACCGAGAGAAATGAACCAAAAGAAAACATTACTGTCTCCAACAGCCAGAGGGCGCTCTATACTGCTCAGTGCTCAGTGCTGTAGTCTACACTGAAGACATAGAGCGCCCTCTTGCGGCTGTAGACGGTAATGTTTTCTCTTGGTTCTTGGTTCTAAATAAATGCGACTTATAGTCCAGTGCGACTTATATATGTTTTTTTCCTCATCATGACGTATTTTTGGACTGGTGCGACTTATACTCAGGTGCGACTTATAGTCCGAAAAATACGGTACTTATTTAAACATGATTTATTTCATGTTATGCAAAATTCTAGGCATATGAATGAAGAAAAGTCATTGTATCCATCATCAGCCACAGCACAAAAATAACCACAGCTGTTCACTCTGATTCATGTCCTCCTAATATACAGTATTTGTACAGTTAGTGCTGATATTTAGCTGGGGTGTTTCACAGTTTCTAGCACATCATCATGTCATTCACCTGGTAGAGCTGCACCAAAAGCAGGATGGAGGCCCAGGAAGCGTTTAAGAAAGCAAAGCAGAAGATGTAGAGCACCCAGGGAGAGCAGCCTGTCAGAGCGGTCAGCACCCCCCAGACGCCCTGCTCGGTGTAGTGCGCTGGACAGTGTTTGGACCAGTCTACACAGAAAAACACACTGGTTTTAAATTAACAACTTCTTCTGGCGAGACTAAACATTTAAGATGTAGCCTACTATTTTACAGACATCAACTAATCATTTGGGAACTAGTCTTAATGAGCAAAAGAGACAAAAATTGTACTGACCACAAACATTTTAATGGTAGGGTACATGGTAACTTACATATGATACTGCCGTAGAACATCCATACGCAGAGGGAGTTCAGAGCAACCAGGAAAAGCACGAAGTACGGGTGATTTCTGGCTCCTGTGAAAGGAGGATAGCATGAGCGACTCATAATGAGAGAAAAGGAAGTCGATGCTATAAAACATCCTTGTTCCTGGATGTTACCTATGCAGCCATTGATCCAAATGGAGTGGTGGTCTTGTTTAGCGACACAAGCGTCACAGGAAAAGCAGTGATTTGCTCTCATTGGCTTCCTCATCTGCAAAAAACAAGGTTTTTAGACTCTATATGAAACTCTGAAGATCGATTACAATATATGTGTTCCCGTTATTAGTACTACAGTAAAACATTGCAGATTTCCAGACCATGGCGTTGTGGTTAGCGCACATGCTTGGACTCATTCGGTTTTGAGAAAGTAACAAATCTGAATTTATTTTGCATCATTTGCCCTCTCTATCTGGTCACTGAAAAGAGATAACTTACCATACATGAAGTACAAAATATCCTGGGATCCAGAAAGCCTGCCTCTGCCAGAACCACAATATTCTACAGAGAGATAGATGAACCTGTTAAAGTCCCCAAAGAGACCAGAAAGAGTGCAAGAACCTAAAGGTTTCCTTAGGTCAAACAATTCAACTTAAACAGCCATATAAATCAGAAAACACTGATCGCAACAAGCACATATGAAGAGCAAGAATATTAAAATAATTTTGTTTAAACATATCTATATACACATATCAATTGACATTTTTAGATCTTTAAAAAAAAAATCTGAATAAATGAAAATCAGTATTACACAATCTATACAAAATACATATAAATAAATGCTATACTTAATGCTATACGTGTTATTAATGGATATTCATACATATATTTTTTGCTGTAGGGTTTTTAATTTATACTAATTCTGTTTCTTATCTTTTAATTATTGTCATTAGCATTCCCTTTATTGTTATTTTTTAAGTTGCATCTATAAATAAATAAATTAAACGAATAATAAATTAAGAATATACATATATGTAAGAAAACAAAGCCTGTTTTTAGGGACATGCCTGTGTCATTTATTAATTATTATAAAAACGTAAAATTCTACGTAAAAAAACAAAACAAAACTGACAGGCTTTTTTCATTACATTTACTCCATATATCTCCCAAAAATAATATTATGTAATCACTGATACATCTAGTTTGAGTTACAAGTTGATTCAAGTTATTACTCAAACCAGCAAGAATCCCACAGAAGCAGAATCTGGATCAGAATCATCAATCAGCCAGCCAATCAGATCCTGAGTCTCACCTTCTTCTTCTCCTCCTCGGTGGCCTTGATGATGCCAGGGTCGGTCCTGCAGGAGCGGAGGTAGTAATACAGTAAGGCTGTGATGTTGACAGTGAAGAGCATCTGAACCGTAGCGCTCGGGTCATGTGAACGACAACGATGTTAAGGTCTCCACAAACACCCAACACATACAACTAACTGGGTTGAACATGGTGAGGTGGATGTATAAAACCCATCATGGCTGATATAAACACATCCACATAAAAGTTATGATCAGTTTCAAGTGTCTGGGTATTATACAAGGATATCAGGCAGAAACCAGAAGCCCCAGGTGACCACCATCCAGAAGATTGAAGCCATGAGACCGGTGGAGGGAATCAGAGACCGGAGCGCCACAGTCTTCAGCTGCCTACAGAAACAAACCACACGAACAGGACAGCATCGTTAGGACACGTTCAAGAGTGGGAACGACAGCTCTTCTAAACGTTCTCTGCCTGTGTATGGTAGATATTTAAGATTAAACCAGTGGTTTTCAATTCTGGTCCTTGGGACCCTCTATGGTCATCTCTTATCTGAGAGACATACTGAAAAGCAGAGGGTTCCCAAAAACCACTGGGCTAAACAGAGATGTTTTACTAAGCTTACAGCGCCCTCGTGAGGAAGTCAATATAACTGCACAAAGTTATTCTTTTCACAGATTTGCATTAGCAGATGTATGTGCAATGACATTGGAAATGTTATCAAGCCCTACATACAGACACATACTGTCATGATCTGTCTCACTCTTCTCTCTCTTTTTTTTTCCTCAAGATTTCAACACCAAACAATTCACAAATAATTTTTTTTTGAGAATCTGCGGAATTCAGATTAATTTTTACACACACACACACACAAAAAACCTTTATATTTAAATGTAAAATCTTTTATTTTAAAGTCAGGGCAATTAAAAACGGGACAACATAATTGAAATGGTTTATCTATATATCTATTTGTATACACGCACATATTGTACATACATAACATACATACAGGAATGTATATCTAAATACTTAAAATGTTTATTTTGTTGTACTGATTTACATTTTTTACTCTCTCTCTCGCTCATATATATATGTATATATGTATATAACGTATATATGTATATAATCTATATAATCTTTTTTTTTTTTTTTTTTTTTTTTCAGATTACATTTACCAAAGCAATATAAAATTTTTCCTGATTGATTCCTTTTAATTTCTTTTAATCCTTATTATTTATAGCATAACAGGAACCCTTTAATGACAAATTTTGGGTGAACTATCCCTTATATATTATATATATATATATATATATATATATATATATATATATATATATATATATATATATATATATATATATATATATATATATATATATATTATATCTTTTCACTTTAGAGAAACTGTCACATAATATACAGTGAAAAAAATTTAGTAAAAATTATAAGAGTAATATTAATAATGTTAGTGGACCATTTAAACCCATCTGTACAGTAGGATATATCAGCGTGTTTGTTGATGCTCAAACAGCACCTTGAAGTGAGGTTGATCACAGCTATGATGCAGGCCAGCAGCACACCCTTCAGTAACCAGGACTCCGTCTTCATGTCTAATATTGAACCGATGGCTCCGACCACAAAAACACTGAACACACACAGCAGACAGACCTAGAACACACACGGTCACACACTCTCAGTGTGAATAATGAAGTCTTTTCAACTGCTCTGAAGAATCAGGGTTACAGCAGAGGAATGTGGGTCAGGGAACAAGTGGAATGTTATTTTCTTGTTTAATAAAAGCCTAAAAATGGAGAATTCTCCAGGGCCAAACACACATTATGTGAGAAATTGGCTGCTTTTGTTTCTGAAAGCTTAATTCAAGGTTAAATACGGCCCTGGGATTTCAATTACTTGCCTCACATCTTCTTTAATAAGGTTAGTGAGAGCCGTGTTTGTGTGTGTGTGTGTTTGCCTGGAACAATTGTTACAAATCCATCCATTAAAACTAAATACACAATATCCTTTGCACAAATGCAAATAACTTGAAATTATATTAATTTAAAGGTTTGTTCAAATTCAAAATACCTGAATTATCTGAACAATACTCCAGATTTAAGTGCATTAAAAATACATTACATAAATTTTCTAATCTAAACTGGTTGGCCTGAGTGTGTCGGAGCATGAGTGCACCTTGTATCTGTTGAGCAGTTTGACACACGTAGCGTTGGCTTTCATGCGCTCGGTCTTCACCACACTGAGCATGTGAATCAGCAGAGGGCTGTGCACCTGGTGTGCCAGGTCGATGGGAGTGTGACCCTGAAAATAACACCAAATGAACACCAAGTAAAGCTTAACTTTTAAACTGAAAGCCCAGGTGAGCGAAGGGCATAGCTTTGGAACTTGCTTTACAGCTATGAAGAAACACTACTCTTTTGTTCTCCAAGTTTAAACTGTCTGATTATGGCTACTCTCTTTCTTCTGCAAATCACAAAAAAAGACCAAACAGTTTTAGGTCCCATTGACTTCCATTATATTTTTTGGCACCAAAACCATTTGCTTAGCAATATTCTTCTAAATATCACAGAACGACATGACGGGGGGTAAATAATAACAGAATTTTAATTTCTGGATGAACGGTCTCTTTAAAGTAAAAATGACCTTTCATGCAGTAACACAGCTTTTAAAATGAATCTCAAGCCGTTTCATGTTGAGGTCATCATGAATCATTAGCATATTGTCCACCCACTTGTTGGTCTTTTAGCGTTGGTCTGAATGAAAATGCAAATTCATTCTTTACCACTAGATGCCGCTTTTGGAGCAGTAAAAATATCACTTTCTCTGGTAACGCTGTACACAAAGCAGCACTGCGCTCACAAACACTGCTTTATCAGGCCTTACAGGCATAATGAAATGAAAATGAGAACAATCAGACCATTCACTGCAGATTAGCGTCACGCAAAGGAGGGGATTGGGAAAATTTATCGTTAAACTAATTGTTTGGGAGTTGTTGAGCAAGTAAAATAAATAAAAATAAATGCATATTATAAGACAATGAAAGTGTTTTTTGACCTTGCATGAATGTCAACCTGTTGTTGGGGACTCCCAAAACCAAAATATGAACCTTTCATTACCCATAATAGGGTCAGTTTAAGGGCTCATGTGCCCACTTACATTGGCATTCTCCAGATCGACGCTGGCTCCAGCCTCCAGCAGGATGTGGACCGCATCAACGTTGCCAGCCAGCACAGCGCAGTGCAGAGGTGAGTTTCTGTTCATTTTATCAACCGCGTTCACTGTAGCATTGCACTTTATCAGGAAGTTTGTGGGCTCAGGTCTGTGTTTCAAAAAACCGAAACGACAAGGTGTGAGAGGAGAAAAATATCAGGACAGGAAATGTCTAACCACAGGCTAATGTTTCAAGATGACTCAAATCCGCTATATATTTTTTTTATATCGGAGCTAGACGTTTGGAGTAAAGCTTCCAAAATGAACACTCACTGTAGGCCGAATCCCTGTACAAGATAAAAAGACGCCTATAAATTTGACATTACAGATTTTACACATGCTGTTCAAACGTTTGGAGTTGGTGAGACATTTGAATGTTTTTGAAAGAATCTCTTATTTATGCTCACAGAGGCTATATTTATCAGTATCTCTACATGTGTGTTCGATTTAAAAACAGTTTCATAGTTACTTAATAATAAAAACAAAGCCTGATTGAGTCGATATGTCACCTTACCCGATGATTTTTTGTGCTGCCAACATTAGTGGAGTTTCTCCATTTATGTCCAGCGAATCCACTTCCTACAACAACACGGGAACAAGAATAGCATTCAACCGCATTACTCTGTATTCAAACCCCCATCGTTATTTCAAATGTCACTTTGTGCTTGTGTCACACCTGTCCTTTGGCCATAAGGTACGCAGCGATGGGCATATGCTGGAAGAGCACAGCCAGATGGAGACTCCGATACCCTTCACCATCTGCTAATGATGGATCGGCTCCATATCTCATCAGCTGAATGACCATAGACAAATGACCCTGTCTGTTCAGAGGCGACCGGGAACAACAACAGCAGATATAAAACACACTCAAGAACAAACATCTTTCAAAGCCATTTTTGCCCTGGTTTTAACTGACTGTGTTTTGGTGATTTTAGTATATGAATGCGGATGTCAGTTCTTCAAGATCACACAGGTGTAGTTCATTTCTTATACTAGGACATGTGCCACCATGTAAGGTCATTACAGTATATGTTTGAAACGTACCGTATGGCCCAATGGAGTGGTGTTGAATTCAGGTCACCGCCTAGCTGGTCTATGACGGCTCCTTTAGATATATAGTATCTATGAAACATATGCAAATAATGATAATAAAAATATACTGTTTTCTAATTGCATATATTTTTTTAAATGTAATTTATTCCTAGTATGGCAAAGCTGAGATTTCCGATCAATGCTGTACCACAAAAACAAAAATGTATCATGGTTACCGCAAAAATAGTAAGCAGCAAAAACTTTATGAATATTGATAAGAAGACGAAGAAGAATCATTATTAGCTCAGAACTAGTAATGATAACTGTGCACAAAATCATCATATTATAATGATATTTAAATAATCACGTGACACTGAAGACTGGAGTAATGACGCTGAAAATTCAGCTTTGCATCACAGGAATAAATTACATTTTGAAATATTGCTGATAAAATAAATGCAGTCTTGGTGGACAAGAGATTATTTCAAAAACATTTACAAATCTAAATATTCCAAACTTACAATTGCATGAAAAAAAAAAAAAACATTACTTTTTTTTATTTTTTTTTTATAAAAATCTTACTTGACAACATCTGCTCGATTATTGATGGCGGCCCAATGGAGAAGTGTAACATTCTCTTTGTCCGGCTGCCTGACGTCATAACCAGCCTCGATAAGTTCTTTACATCTCTCAAGAGCACCAAATCTACCATTTAAAACAAACAAGAGAAAGTAAGTTAGGATTTATTTTTTTAATCAGAATTGACTTGATCGAACATGTATACCCACATACATTGCAGGATTTCTGCATCGTCTAATGGAAATGAACTATTTGAGCAGTGTGAAGCATGCAGGTGAGAAAACAGACATAGATGCCGCTAGGGATGTGCAATATGGGCTTAAAAATACATTACGATATTTCTGGTATTTACTGCAATAAAGATACCAATGAGGATAATTCAGGAAATCCTGGAGAAAAAGCATGACAATAATTGATATCTTTGTTGGCCAACAAGTCTGTAAACAGGCTTATTACACATGCAAAAATGTAGCACCTGCTGCCGCTAACTTACGTTACATTTGATTTGTCCCATATTGTCATTAATATACATACTGACTTCAACTTGGACCACTAAATAAATAGACTATAGACTTGTTATGCAAGTAAGATTATTTAGTTTACAGGTCATTTCAAGAGTGATAAAGTGATAGAAAATAATTATTTATGCACTTTAAATGTTAAAAAATGTGGAAACCACTCATTGCATCACACCATCTCCTGACTGCATTATTATTTTGTAAAATAGGGGCTTTATGGAGTGTGTGTATACATGGTTATAAGTATAACAGTTTATATTTCATTAATTTAGGGAAATGAACAAGTGTCTCAGTACTCAAGGAACTATTTGGCCAACCAGATTATTCCCGCTTGAAAAGCTAAATGTTACTGATAGTGTAAAAAATATCAACATTGAAGCACATGCTGATGATGGACTAGCATTATTCAATATCACTTACAACCTTCCAGCAACACTACCTTCACTGAAGGTAAAATAGTAAAAAACATAAATATAGTTCATTTAAATGGAACCAGAAAATTTCCAACAATACCCAACCCTACTTATGAAGATCTGTATACTGTAATATGATGCATTTTGACAGTGCCAACCTTTAAAATGAGTGGACTTTAAGTAATAAACAGTACTGAGCATTGAGTAGTTGAGTATTGTGCATTTTTCCTTACCACTTTTTTAAATAGTTGTTTAATGATTTTAATGAACCGGAATCAGAATTCCCAAAGATTCCCAACCCTAGTCAACACCTTGACTTATCCTAAAAAATTATCCTAAAATACGTTTTTATAATTATTATTATTATTTAGGACTGAAATGTGATCTGAGCATCAATTTTGTGAGATTCACACTTAAACTAATTCCTATAATCACACAAATACTTTATGTATACAGCTGTGACAAAATCTCCAAGGCATCTTAATAACATCACCCGCAGCTAAACATTCCTCTCTGATTGTTAAGTGTAATCCCATTGTGTTTACTGCACGTCAAGGGAATAAGTCTCACTGTGTCGCTTTGATGATATCCCAGGAACTGCTGTCCTCTGGGTGTGAGACCTTCCTCGGCTGCTGTGTGGGATCAAGAGATCCCGGGACCATTTGGCCGTGGATGCCACCGGGCATAAAACTGCTAAATCCTGGTCCTCCATGACCATGACCGTGACTGTGGGAGTGGCCTCCGCCGTGTCCATGGCAACTGCCCCCCATGTGACTATGGGAGTGGCCCTGTGAAATATTACAACATAGTTATTTATTTCTGACTCATTTTAAGGGTTAATCTCTTTTGTTGTTTTTGATTGCTTCTATTGTCCTCATTTGTAAGTCGCTTTGGATAAAAGCGTCTGCTAAATGACTAAATGTAAATATATATATATTATTCATAATAATAGTACTCCCAAGGCTGGTCATGTGCAATTAACAGGGCAGTGCCCAGGAAAATAAAACCAATTTTTCTAGAGGACTGACAGGTCTGGAGTCTCCATGCCAAATTATATTTAATTATTTAAAAATAAAACATTTTTTATGTTTTTTTTTTTTAACATTCACATTTTTTTAACATTCACATTTAAACAAAAGACAGAGATTTACTTCAGTTCGGTTCATGCTGCTAGTAAACATCTGATTTGCTTCTTTGTAGTTTTGGTTTAAACTTTGAATATGCTAATTTAACCTTCCAATTACCTGAAAACTGTAGCTGACCCATAACCATGTTCAATATTTAGCCCATATTTATAGTCAGTTACTGCCAATCAAAGACAATAATCATGCTTGGGCTTGTTTTCCAGGTCTCATCAAATGATTACATGTATAAAATGTACAGTGCGAATTGAATATTGATCGATCAGCACATACATACAGGTGATCAGTTAGCAATAAATGCTAAGTTAGCTTAACCGTTCTAATCAGTCCATTTAATATCGAAACAAATGAGAATTTAAAACATTTTCTCTCTTACTCCGTCTCCTTCTGACCAGTCCATCTCTTCTTTGCAAGGTTATAAGTGATTGATCATGAAGAATTTACGCTGACAGATACTGAAGTCGGAGCGTGCGTTCAGCGCATCTTCCACTTCCTGGATACGAGTGACAAACCCTGCGCTCTGATTGGCCGCGCTGTCTCAGTGACGTTGCTTTTGTTTGCCTTTTTTGTATTTCCTTTCGTACAGGAGCGCATTCCTGCGTCTACAGACAGAGACAGGACAGGAGCCATCGTATATCAGAGATGCAGATTATCGTTACATCAAGTTACACTCTCCGTGAGTCATATACCAGTTAAACATACTGTTCCGGTTCAGCTTGTGAAACACTGTGAAAACCAAAGCATATGGTGATGAGACTGTTTTCAGGCATTGTGTGAACTTCCTAAAATAATAAATCCAACCATACTATTCCAGGTTTTTGCAGCGCTAACAAAATATACAAAAAGTAACACCATAGACTTTATGTTGCAAGTTACTAGGCTGTGTGGTGTTACCAGAAAAGACATTAACATCACAGACAAATCAGCCTAAACCAGACTTTTCTAAAACAGAGGCTGCCGTCATTATGTTTTCAAGATCAGGGGACATTTTGGAAATATTAATAAGTATGTAATTATCAAAAATTTGTTTAAATTATGTACAAATCTGAAAGTTATCAACATAACACCACAGACACTAATAAAGTGCGACACATTAAATTGTCAGACATTAAACTAACTTTAACCCCATGCACCCCTCAGATCAACCAGCACCTGCAGTGATCTTTATACACAGGAAGTAGTCTAAATAGATTTCACCCTTTTCTTAAAGGGTCAAAATCTGTTGTGGTAACACCACAGACATGAATTTGGGGGATACAACTTTTTTCATAAATATAACAAAATATGTATTTAAAAAAAAATGCATATTTTGTTAAAAATGCAGTCTCCCAAACTCAATTAAATATGTATAAAAAAAAAAAAAAACTATTAATAGTACACAAATTGTGTTAACCCTACAGAATACAAACATGCAAACTTTTTTTAATTTATTGGTATTTAAAGTTTATTTTAAATGTAGTGAAATATAGGGACACCACTTGAAGAATTACCAAAATACTGTTTTTGGACAAACCCTAACACTAGAATACTCCTGGAAAACGTGTGTATATATATATATATATATATATATATATATATATATATATTGTTTTTATTATAATTGAAACTACGTAGGCTACAGTTTTCTTTCATTTTTTCCCTAATTTTTCCCTAATGTGTAAATAGCTTAAGCTAAATGTCCCCAAAGTATAATCATACATATAGAGCTCCCTTCCTCAAATCTGGTGGTCCAGTGCACTGCAAAGTTTAGCTCTGAGTTTAGTCACCTGCCTGTGATTTTCTAATGATCCCAAAGACATCATTGGCATAATCAGGTGTGTTTGATTAGGGTTAGAGCTAAACTCTGCAGAAAAGTGGATCTCAAGGTCTAGATTTGAGGAACCCTGATATTGAGACACATTTATTTGCCTAGTGCAGGGAAGCCCAACCCTGATCCTGGCAATCGACTGTCCTGCAAAGTTTAGCTCCAACACTAATCAAACACAAGTGCCTTTCATTTTTAAGCGATCCAGAGTTGCTTCAGGTGTGTTCCAGGAGGTGTAGGCTATACACTAGGCCAGGGATGCCTTACCCAGTGTATAACCTATACTTTACATACGCGTCATTTGCATTGTCATTGGTAAAGGAACAAAAAATGTAAATACAAAATTTTAAGTATTATCTTATGCTGAGTGAATCTAGTTTAATTGGGCTTAACCACAAAACCAGAAGGTCAGAAGGAACTTTTCCATTGCATTAAAGGTTCACTGGTATATATCCCTTTTGGAAACCTTTATTTTTAAGAGTGTAAAGTGATCACCAGATGGCAGCATATGCTGTAAGTTACTAATGGAAGCTCATCAGCCAGGAAAAACCTCTCAAAGCACGTTGTTGCCAGTACAGAACTATTGATCATGTTGCCACAGATCAATCAAAGCCTGAAGAGATCCATCACTTCACACTCCTGTGAATTACTGTTTCCAAACCACACTCAACTGGACCTGAACCAGAGACAGAGATATTACACAATCACATACGCTTACACATCCATCTATCTATCTATCTATCTATCTATCTATCTATCTATCTATCTATCTATCTATCTATCTATCTATCTATCTATCTATCTATCTATCTATCTCTCTATCTCAGTTTGCCCTTATATATTGAAACTGATGAATCTAATTTGAACAATGAACCGTTGAATTATAGGCATCTTCAGAAACCTGTTTATAGGTTGATTTCAGAGCTAGTAGTCCCTCAACATATATATAAAGCCCATTAATACCTACGGGAGACCAAGAGTTTATTAGCATAATTAATTTAATCAGCAGGGGCTCCATGTAATCTCTCTCTTTTTCATTCCAGGGCTGAGAGAACATAATTACATTGACGAGATTGATGTATTTACATTGTTCTCCAGCCTCATTAACGGTAATGTATGCGACCCAGTGCTCAAACCACTGTGAAATATCTCTGAAGTCAAGGCCCTTTTGTCATAAAGGAAGTATGTATTATGGATTTATGAAAGCCTTAGGAGAGTAGCCGTATTGAAGTGACAAAACACACAAGTATGGATGACATAGCTATACTCGCAGCTTTTGTACTATAACAAAACCATATTAGTTTCCTGTAGCAGACATATTCCTCGTCCTCAGTCCTCACAAAACCAGCACAGTTCATCTAAAATCTCATTAGTATGTAATGGCAGTACAGAGGGGTTAAAGATGTCTGCAGGCATGATGCTGAGCTTTTGTCTCCATCTGTCTCGTGTGTGTTTAGCGCTCTTACATGAGCATGTCGTGCCACGGACATCATGAACTAATGAGCTAAAAAATGGTGGGCCGCCACACTTTGAACTCCCTTTATTCCACCACACATCACTTTAAGCTTACAAAATATGCTTGATATTAATTTGTGAAGGTGCAAACGTGCTAAAACTATACATTGGACACTATTAGTACTCTGACTTTTGATAGATTTCCAACTGAATGCAAGTGAAAATCTTGAGCTTGAGTTATCAGAAGGGATTTGTTTTTTTATTTATGAGAGGATCATGTAAACACACAAACCAATGAACAAACAGATATGGTGCACGATGCACATGAAACGATCCGTCTCGGCTTAGTGTTTGTGTGCATCTGTATCCTCGATGGCTGATGTATCATCGCTCTTCATTCATACTTCTCCATAATCAGCCCGGTGATCCATTTTATGTGGAATGGAGTTTTGTGTGGGCTGTGCTGCTTTGATAAAAGGGGACACACATAACTCTGGGCAATTTGCCCAGACATCAAAATCAATATTTGAAGGCCATTTGCTATGGACTCGAAAATAAAGAATGTCAAGGCCTCCCAAAGCTGCAATAAGGCTTCAAGTGATTTTCCTTCCACCAAGTTCTTCTCAAGTTCAAAAGCTTTTTTTGTTGTTGTTTGGTTTAAGAAATGCAGGTGTTCCCGATGATTCATCAACACAACATAATATAAACTGATTATCATATTTACACACGGGGAGTCAGGATCACGTCAAAACTAATCCATACTGAAAAAATCCTCATAACCAGAAACATGCTGTGTTCCTGCCTGAGAAATTATCAAACAACAAATAAAAAATTAAATAAACGCAACAATAAACTATATATATATAGATATATATAGATATATAGATATAGTTAGTTGGTTAGTTAGAAAAGCTGAAATAGAATTGTCTTGTAAAAAGAATCTTCAAAATAAATAAATGATAGTGTACTTGTCGGTATACACACACACTCACACACACACACACACACACACACACACACACAGACACACACACACACACACTGACGCACACAAGTTCAAAATCACGAATAAACTTGCTTAGTGTAGTGCATAATAAAAATTGCTTGGATATAATGTAATTTTTTTATTTTAATAATTGTTTTGTACACTGTAATTGACTATTTTTCTAACAGAAGATTTATGAAAACATGGATTGTTTTAAAAAAAAATATACAGGCAAAATTAGTTAATAAAAATAATAATAATAATAATAATAATTTCAGCAGGATAGGGCTCTGTTCTCACCCTAAACCCCATACACCCCTATGAAGAAACAAATCCAGCGGAATGTTAAATGAATGAATGTATACCATCAGCATTCACTGCTATCCAGACATGCTTGTGCAGAGAAGGCCAGTAAAGCTCATTCATCAATCCATTAAAGAAGGTAGTATTCCCTGGTATTTCAGCATGTCCGTCAAGAAGACATCAACTCCCAGAGGACGACCGCTCTCTCTTTCTCTCTCCTCACGAGGGAAGGAAGGAGCCCTTGACTCTAAAAGGTTCCAGTATGCCAAAAATTACTATTGACATTTCAATTTGGGCTAGATTTTTCAGTCCGGCCCCCACAACCTCCCACCCTCCTCCACACCCCCAGAGAAAGGAAGGAAATTTACATCTGAATAAGCCAGACAAAACATGGAAAGACATTTGCGTGTGCAGCACTTTGGGCTGTCCATTCATCTGCTGCAATCTCTGACTGTCAGTGTCAGGAATAACGATGCCTAAGCATCACTATGCAATGGTAAGTGTGTTATACTATACCTTCTCTTCTGTCTGTCACAAAACTGTACATTTTCCACATTTGTTTGTATGTGGAAAAGCAGCAAAAGCACTGTAAATGCAGTTAAGCCCAATTTCTGACATGATAAATCTTTGTCGAAAGGATCAGATTAGTGAAGCTAAAAGAAAGAAAAGGAATCCCCCAGTACACTAAAATGACATTTCTGCCAATATTTATCCCTGTATTGATTTGAAGTACAACTGAGAGAGTTTTCGGAGCTTTTCGGGGAAAGAAAACCTCAGCCAGACATGCAAATAGTCTGCTATGAGACCTCTTTGGTGTGAGGGATGTTAGCTAAGATGAAAAAATAGAAACTTTGATATTTGGGCGAAATGTCACATTAACAGTTTTTGAAATTTGAAGTCAAAGTTGGGAGGGATGTACAGTACAGTGTTTCATTAGGTAGCTTTAGGAACAGAAATTACATATAGTATTTTAGCAGATGCTTTTACTGAAAGCGACTTACAAATGAGACATCACAAGAAATCAATATGTGACCCTCAAACACAAAACATGAGGGTCATTTTTTTTAAAATTGAGATTTATACATCATATGAAAGCTGAATAAATCTGATTTCTATATGGTTTGTTAGGATTGGATAATATTTGGCTGAGATACAACAATTTGAAAATCTGGACTCTGAGGGTGCAAAAAAATCTAAATACTGAGAAAATCGCCTTTAAATTTGTCCAAATGAAGTTCTTAGCAATGCAAAATACTAATCAAAAATGAAGTTTTTATATATTTACCAGGAAATTGACAAAATATCCTCATGGAACATGATCTTTATTTAATATCCTAATAATTTTTGGCATAAAAGAGAAATCAATAATTATGACCCATACAATGTATTTTTGGCTATTGCTACAAAAATCCCCCCGTGACTGGATTTGTGGTCACATATAAGAAAGAACATCATATGGGTTTAAGATAAATTATGAAAGACGTTTGGATGAATGCTACTTTGTGATTTGACTTGATTTTGAATTCTTGTTCTTTTGTATTTTTGTGAATATTCAAAAAAATATTTATGAAAAAATAAGTGGATGTATTTACGTATTCACTAACACTTTGATTCCCGGCGGATTGAAACACTTTAACCAAATCAAAATATGCCTAGTTAAGTACTTTTGCATGAGGTAAAGCCTCTTTGCCAAAGCTAACAGGCTTTCATGCATGCTAATATGCAACGGCTATGGGATGTTAGCCTGCTTAACCACAAGACACACTCGCTTGATTCAGACACCTGTTTAAATAATAAATAACAGCTACTGCCTACTTAATCTCCTTGTGGACTGTAGACATAAAGTTCACAAAGTTCTTCACACTGAATTTCTCCTCATGTTCTGGCCAAGGGTGGCCAATGATGCCAAAGCCATGCATCTTCACTGATGCTGTTCTCCTGTTACTTCAGCACAGAACATGAAGATACCCATGTTAAGCATTCGGTATACTAGACTGAAAAATGAACTTTTCGAAGATTTATACATTTTTACAAAATGTATGATTTAGCTTTATAATACAGGCCTATTATATGAACATTGTATTTTAACAGCTATGATAAGTGAAGTGAGAAAGTCCTGCACACATGGGGCTGCTTGCAGATCTTACAACTGAATGCACATCTGGAATGTTAAAATAAGCAGATTTATAATTAACCTCAATCTTTCTGTTTTCAGGTTTAATAAGTCACAATTCCTAAATAACTGACAGATAGAACGTTTCAACAGGTTTTATACAGTAAGTGTTCTATATGTTTCTTATGCTCACAAAGGCTGCATCTGAACACAAATACAGTAAAAACAGCAATATTATGAATTATTATTATTTAAAATGTAACTCAATCCTGTGATGCAAAGTTGGATTTCAGCATCAGTCTTCAGTGTCACACCATTCTTCAGAAATCATTCTAATATGCTGATTTGCTGCTCAATAAACATTTCTTCTTATTATTATTAATGTTGAAAACAGTTGTGCTGCTTAATGTTTTTGAGGAAACAATATGTGTTGCACTTTCCCTCCCCAAGATTCTTCAATATATTAATTTCTTAAAAAGAAAATACAAAAAAATCATTATGACTCAAGACTTTTGACAGATAATGTATAGATAGATTTTATCCATTCGCAGAAGCCAGAACCACAAAGACAAAGGGAAAAAGGAAAGAGCAGTGATCTTTCGAGTTTTACACACCATCTCGAGGTTTAAAGTGCTTCTTTTCCATTATGAAGCTGCATTAATGCACTGCGTTTGGGTAATTAGCAGAAAGTCAATTCCCATTACTGGTTAGGCGCATTGACCAGCTGCTTACTTTAATAAAAAGGCATGTCCCCTACATTTAGAGCGGGAAAAGAATCAATACCCAGGATGCATTAAAAGAACCTGCCTCATGACAACAGGGCCGCCAACCCATAACACGAGAACCTTGCACTCTCAGAGACTCATCTATTCAAAACTCACCTCTCCCCTTCTGAGTGAGGAAGTGAACTCTCCACTCGGGCTTTCATGAATCCATTTCGTTTTCCTTTTTTTCTTGCTTTCCTTTACTTTTGAAAATGCACAATTTCTAGCCTTGTAGAGAGCAGCCCTTGAAAAAAGGATGTTAGGTCTGGGGTGGCATAAAGCAGGAATAAAGAAGGGAGGCGCGTGCATGAAAATTATTTTGTAAAGAACCTATAAAGGGCCCCTATATTAAGTATGTCTTCATTTGGGCTTCTATTAGACTGATGGAAAATATGGTGTTTATGTCTAGCTTTGTGCATAAGAAAAAAGCAGGCGTTAAAGAAGTCAAGAGGAATTTTGCATCAGGATGCAAAAACGTGAAGATAATGCTATTAAAACTGGGTGAAATGCAAAAATACATAAAATAATAACTTCAACTCAGATAAAGAAAAACATACCTAGCATACCTTACAAATAAAACTTATAATGAGATATGGATAAACCATGTTTTCTGTGTACTCATCTTCATATGAAGGGAAAGCAGGTGCACATGTGAAGTGTGCCTTTCAGTCTGGAGTGTTTCAACCTTTATATTTTATCTGTCACACAGGTCTGTGGACACTGGATTACAGCTTTGAGATCTGCCAACTTTTTTTACTGCCTGTCTGTGGCTCAAGCATTTCTGATTCTCTGCCTCCCTTCCAAAATTTATACATGTATTTGCTCCCTCCCTCTCTCTCCCTCTCTCTGGAATCAGACGATATATGCGGCTGTCTTTCTCTGATTATAGTGATCCAGTGGAACGGAGAGATAGCTGCAGGGATGAAGAGAGAGGGAGGAGGGGAGAGATGTGTCAGTGTGAGAAAAACATCAGACCCAGAGTGTCTTCACATGCACTCGGTGTTCAAAAGTGAAGATGACTGCTGAGGAACTGTGGGGGCTAAGATTCCAGAATCAGAATCTCTGAAAGACTCACATGTGTGAAAGCCAGAACATGCGGTTATTAAGGCTCAAGTGTGTAATCAAAATGATTGTTTTCAAACGGGTTTCCCTTTGTCTATTCCACTGGTCGAGCAACTAGATAGTCCCTAGTTGGCTGTTTGAGGCAATGTTGCAGTTTTGGCAGACTGAATGCATTAAAAGTGTTACAGAGCCACATCTTTTGGACTTTAAGATCTTTATTTTCTTGAAATATTATTTTCAATTAAATTTCTTTATATATTCGTACTATTGACATTGAATTTTTTTTGTCTGAAATTCTTCTTAATGCAAATAAAAGATTTTTAAATTATGAAAGTTTTTATATGTTACTGAACTACATTTAATTCAAAGTGTATTGTATTACATTACAATAACGAACAGGATCCACAGGTAAAAAAAAAAAAAAAAACACACAACAAAAAAACGTCTGATTAATCAAAATAATGTGATTTTGAGGAGCAATTGTTTAATTGTGCGTAATGAAAATACAAATATTTCTGAATATTTTAAATAACTAGTGCAAAATTTATTTTTTCTTTTGATTTGTTTAGTGAAATAATCTGCACATCTGAACTGTACTTCATGAATGCACCATGCTCATCTGAGATTTAAAAAATAGTAAAAAAGAAATAAAAATCCCATTGACATGTTTACAGTAATGCATTGCATTCCAGATGGTATCCTTTAAAGTGAGTCTGTTCTTTACTGTCGGGCTGTAGTGAGCAGCTGGCATATCAAACAGTCTCATCTCAACACTTCCTGGATGCCCTGCAATAATTCTAGTGTGAAAGATTAAGTGTAGTTCAATACAAATGTCACTTTACTACCACAGAGATGAAAGAGAGAGGGGAAGAGAACGCGGATGAGGGAAAGAACTCTTGGTATGACTGTGCATGATGAGCAACTCTTACAAATGGAGGAAAGCATCTCCTGCTGTTTTGCCCCTCTCATTTTTCTCTCCCCTCATCAACAGCCTTGATTAGCAGTGCATTAATTAGACCGAGAACAAAAGGAATGTGATACCCATCTGTGGAGTGATCCCCCATCACCCCTTCTCCCAACCAGCAGAAACCCTGACATCTAACAAACCGCAGCAATCAGTGTTACCACAAACCTTACACACAACCATACTGAAACACCAAAATGTTCAATAAACCAGAGAGGGTTTGGGGATTTCAAAGAATGTCTTATTGTATATGTCACACATCCTTTCACATGCACTTTTGCGCGTGTCATAACTCAAACATCACAAACACAGCTCTTACATAATGGAAGGTGGAAAGGGGCAAAATCCTTTAAACGGAGGGTATGAAATTTGACCACTTCAACACGCACTGATCGTCCATGTTAATACGACAATTCTGAATGAGTTTTTTTTTGTATTTTCACACAAGGACATTGTAGCTGTGTTAAGGCATCAGTTCTTGCCGCGTTTCTTTAGTATGTGTAAAGGCAACAAATTTGAATGCGTTTCTTTAAAAGCACACATTCTGGCGATTAACGAAATACTGCTTAAAGCAGATTTTCCTCTAAACGCTCCCACATATTAATCTTTTTTTTCTTTCACTGGGGTATTGCTTTACTGATACCTACAGTGCTAGAATGAAATAATAATGTTATGATGTAAATTAAGACTTTTCTACCTGAGAAAGAATGTTGAACTAAACAACTAATGGTATGTATGGTTTGGTACCGTACAGTACGGTACAAAATTATTTACGTTTCCACTGTCGGAAGTTGTGAATGGTACCAAAATAGCGAACCGTACCATTCTGCTTTTTTGGTACCCTTCCATTGGGGTACCTATCAAAGGTTACCAAAAGGGTGGAGCTAAACTCACCGCAGAACGTTGATTGGTTGACTAAAATCGCTACTTTCCAGCACACACCACGCCTAACAAGTAAGGGTATTATTGGAAATGCAAGCTTGATCAGGGTTACTCCTTCCGAATCGTACTGTACTGAACTGTACTGTACTGCTCAGTGGAAACGAGCCATAAAAAGGACATGACATAAGACTGACATCATACACACAATACAATGATGCAATATCCCTCATGAACATATATAACACCTGATGTTTCAAACCAAAATGATGATGTCTGATTAGGGTGACCATACGAGCCATTTTTATGGGACACGCCCATTTTATTGCCTAAAATATCCAGGTTTTGGCTGTTTGCACTGTGTCCTGTATAAATGGCACATATGGCCACCCTATGTCTGATGTATGTGTACGTGTATACCAGCATACCACCATGTAAAATATGCAAATTTTCAAATGCACCAATTTCATTGGCTGCTGTGCATATATTCACGTTAAGAACGTAACACCATTTAATCAGATCTTTTGGCTTCATTTGCTTTCCATACTTAATGGTCTATAAAAGTGAAGGCATGTCTCAGCAGGTAAAAGTACTTTCAATAAAAGGTACAACATTTAGGAATCTTTTTAATTTCAAGTGTACCTTACCTGTTGAGAAGAAACTCAGCAAATTTGTTGTGTCCCAAACATTCAATCAAATTCCTCCATCTTGTTAAAAACTGCCAGTGTTTCCTCTTGTTTTACCCCATTCCCGTCGTCTGTCTCTGTGTAATTTAGCAAGTCTTTGAATTTTAGCCTTGCACTTTTGTAACAGAATCTGAATTTCTTTTTCCATCCACACTGGCTAAACACCTTTAAATTTCCTTTCAGGGATCGATGGCTGAAGAGCAAGTTGTTTACAGTGTAATGGAAGTTACTCCCATAATTTGCACAAAGCATCATGAGGCATAGGAAAAAGGTGATTTGTTCAACTCACAAACCCTATGTTTTGTATGAGCAATAGGAATAGTAAAGATTTTGCAAACACCACTGCTAATTACCCACATGCCCCTGATAGAGGACAAAGATGAGGAGCAAGAAGGAAAAAATGCAGAGATGCTGTTACTTTATGTGCACGATAACTATAATTACAATGAGGGTCAGTCAATTAAATAAGGCCTCAATTACACTGAAACTAAATTAATACTAATTATCCAAATGGACCTTCATCCATTAACAGAAAAGGAAAGACACAGGCAGATGAAAGCCAGAGAGCGTAAAAGCATCAAAATGCAATTACTGCACCTGTCTAAGTCATTATGACCAAACAGATTTATTCATTAAAAGAACATTTATGAGTTGTGTGACTTGACTCCCTTTGATTTTGAGTTCTTTAATTTTGGGTACAGGAAAAAATGCATTTCAACCCTTGCAAAAAAATGTTATGCTCACAATGTTTAAAAGGGTTTACACGAACTTTGTGAAAATGTAACTTTGTGTGATCTAATATGTACAATATTGCAAAACCAGCATGAGCAACAGCTCAGTAGAAACGTTTTGCAACACTGCTATCTATTCTCCTGAAGCATACAATGCATTCTCTACAGTGAATGTATTTCATTTGGACATCTCGATTATCTCTGAGGACGGTGCCAACAGCAGCAGCTGTGGGGATGGGAAACCGGAGGATGGGATGTCGTGGCGCCACTTAGTCGTCATATGCTAGGCACTAATTCCCAAATAAGCAGCAGCTATTAAATCAACTGATTTGCACTTGTGTTCTGTTGTGAGATGCAAACGCCACAATTTATACCACACAAGTGTTGCAGATAACACTGGATTTTGCATTGTGGAACTGTGAAATTGTTTACAATGTGTCAGTAACCCTGGGATGGTTTGAACTTCTGCTAGTTAGTTGTGAAGTATGTCTTGTTCTAATGCAAATGGCTTGTTTACACCAGTTATTTGAATACATCCGGTTGATTTTTAGCATAAGTGAACACCAGTCTTGGGTGCAACAAATACCCTTTTTTTTACTCAATTTTTTTACCCTCCTCTCAACAAAATCCAATCACAGGAGGTGTGTTTGAGATGGATGTTAATACCAGGTGAAAACAAGGCCTATTGTCTATTGATTTTACCCAACACAATCTGAGACGTTAACATCTGTGCAAAGAAAACCACATGTTTTCTTTACATAAGATAACTTCTCTAAATTTAAATAAGAATAAATGTCAAGCTATGTTAATTTAGCTGTTGTCTGTGCTTGCTGACCCTCCAGTTCAAAACTGAGATTTTTTTTCCATATTAATTTATCAATTAAGGCTCTATTCAATCTAACAACAAGGCAGTGTAATGTAAGATGTTCATAATTAAGATCATTTGTTTCGGATTTTTAGGGGGGTGGAAATTAATGTCAATTGAATAAGTGCCAATTATCATCCAATCAGTACAAACCGACATGATGAATTCTAATTAGATTCACACAGGTTCCAGAATTCCAAACAAGTCCTGATTAGCCCTCATCTTCATCTCCACACAGTCCTGTTCAGTCTGTAATGTGCTCAGATTAAGCTATTGTTGCTGAATCACAGGTATCCATGTGATGTTTGTGATTACAGCTCCATTGAAATAACTATATGACGCATCAAATCATCAGATTTCAGCTTGCAACGATTTTTTTTTTTTTAAAGATTTTGTTTTCATATATACACTGAACCGATCATTATTTTAGAAGTTTCAATTTTTTTAATGAAAGTTATTATATATTTTGCAATTTGTTTAAATATAAATTTCAATTAAAAACAAGATGTATACACACAAACACATATAAAAAATTAAATCTGAATAATAATAAAAAAAACATTTATACAAACAAAAAACATGGAAATATCTTAAATGAAGAAAAAAAGCAGTTAGTTAATATGGAAAAAAAGAAGAAAATTTGTGTCATGGCAGTCACTGCTTGTTTTTCTAATGCACAAAGCCAGAGTAAATGACATTCATCTCTTTGTTGTTTGTGGACGAGTGTATGAGGAAAAGAGGGTGAATGTGTGATGATTTAACTATTCAATTCAAGTTGATTTGTTCAGCGCTTTTTACGATACAAATCATTACAAAGCAAATTTACAGAAAATTACGTTTCTACAATATTTAGTAGTAGCTTATAAGTGGTGACTGTCAGTTTATGTGCATATTACAGGATTTTTCAGAACAATTAATACAGATGTGGATAGCCAGATGATGAACATTATTAACAGCAATTATTGTATGATGCAGTCACACTTGTAGCAGTATTTGTTAGTTCTCTTTGTTGTTTCAGGGTTAGCATCATCTGAGGTCCTCTGAGGGGTCAGCATCATCTCTTCTCAGGTGTTCTGGATCCAGACTGGAGCTTGTGTATATCCTAGCTACCACGGGATGTAAATAGAGAGAAAAAAACAAAAACAAAAAACAAATAGAGACATCATTAGCATAGCTGCTGTTCCAACAAAGTAAAATTCATTAGATTAACCCAAGCTAAAGAATAAGAATGCACATTTGATCATATTCAACTGCAGTCACAATTTAAGAGATACATTATTCAAATGCTTGGCGAAAGAAATGCGTTTTTAAACATCAAGAGAAAAATATACTGTCGCTCAAAATAGTGATGCATTTATCATGGAAATCCATGGAGAGTCATTTTTCTAACGTAATGAGGCCATGTAATGTCTCTGAGCTTTAGAGAGGCTGTGCGTTTGTAAGTGACCAGGACAGTCATGAGCTGGGGTGTTTTAATTTTTCCAGCCCAGATACGGCTAATCTTTTAATCACAACTGAAACAATAAAATAATATTACAGTGATTTCTTTGATAATGCGCAACACATGGGCAATGAGGAAATGGGTAACAAAGGAACCTAACACGTCTCTTCTTACCCCAGACTTTCCTTCATTATTTCATGGGTGAGTCAAGTCAGGCCCAAATTAAATCCAGATTACAATGAAGGCAAGGCTGGGTTCAATTAGGAAAGCGTAAACACTGCATACTAAGCTCCCGGCAGCACAGTCAGACTTATGAAGGCGGTTTTATACACATTTACACACATATGCAGTAACATGTAAGCCCACACAGAAACGACACAAGCAGGAAGATCTACAAAGGTCTAAACATCCCTGTCACATGTATGTTCTTTAAATATTTTGTCATGCTTTTGGTCAAATCTGCATATATTCTAAGTCTTCTGAAGCCATATGATAGTTTATAATAATAATAATAATATATATATATATATATATATATATATATATATATATATATATAAACCAAAAAAAAAAAAAGTACTTTACTCTTTTCAGTCTAAACCTTATCTTATATATCTGTGTAGTGTGCATGCACCCACACACACACACACACACACAATCTCTCAAGTAGTGATGGTGGGTATTAGCCTTCAGAGTTGCGTGTCATTCATCACAGTGGCACGAAGGCTAAGTTGACAAATTTCCAATATTAATAGAAGCTGTCGGGGCGTCGTAGGGTAATAGCAGTCCCTGTCACGGGCACCTATTAATGCCTGGCCCCCGCTGCCAGACAAGGTAATTAATACACTCACACATGCTCCCAACACAATTTAGATTGACATACACACTTTCACCTTCATTTAAGGTAGGGACAGCTGGGAGAGAGAGAGAAAAGGGCGATGCTTTAGTGTATCTAGGAAGCAACTTAGCTGTATTTAACAGCTACTCAAGCTGTGCACTTATATAAATAGTACAGCTAGTAAGCTACACATTTGAAAGCACTCAGCTTGATTAATACACATGAGGAGTGGTATATCAGTCCAATGTGCATTTATTGTGGGTGTGGCTACTCAGTGTAAAAGAGTGCAACAGTGCCCACCCACTTTTTCAGCAGCCTTGTTTCTGAAAGTATTTTCCCATAGGGATTTTTCAGAAGTCTTTAGTATGGTGATAAACCATGACCCAAACCAACCATGTATGAGGTGTTCACAACATCTGACAAAGAAGACAAAGGTATATGACTGTGTACTTTAATGAGGAAAAGAACTACAATCGCATGAAGCATTGTCAGTGACTTAATAAAAATGATAGATAAGTATAAAAATGATTTACCGTTTAAACAAAGTTTACACAATTGATAAACAACCTCATATCTCAAAGTTGGTTTGTCTTTAAAATGTTTAAGTTTGCATTAAAAACCAATTCCCCTTTGGACGGGGACCTGATTGCAGTCGCTAGAAACAAAACATCAAAATGTAATGCTAATCATCACAGGTTAGGACAAAAAATGGAATTGACATGAATAAGAAACGTTTTTCATTTAGTTAGTACACAGTTAAGCGTTGTGTGTGCAATATAATTCAACAAAAACAGCAATATTGCCGTTACCGGGAAATCTACATAGAATCATGCTACTGAAAAATGCTAACATCTTTACTTAAAACTAGATACCACTATCTTTGAGGACGTTTTATCATTATTTATTTTTTTCTGTATAGCAATAATTCTACAATGTATTTCTACCAAACAACCAACAAAATGTAATGCTAGTTGCCATCATGACTGATTAGGAAAAAACTTGTTTTAGCTAATTTACCAACTATTTTTATTCTCTATAATTCTACAGAAATATATATTTTAAGTAGGCATCTTAGTAACCATATAATGCTAAATTCTTCTCAGAACACTTTAGCAACTGCATGGCAAAAAGCTGAAAAAACATTCAGATCTCCTTTGCTGTCTGATAGCAACACTTTGTTGCATTGTGGTGGCTAGTTTTACATGAAAAGCACCACTCACAAATGTAAAAAGTAGTATATTAGCGTTGTTCCTTTAAAACACAGAAAGTGTAGGTGCTTCTAAAAATAGGATTTGAGAAAACAAAAGTGCCAGTGTCAGGCTGCCAGCTCACAGGGTTACACTAATATGATTATGTGGATTATGCCAACGAGCTGGTCCGGGGCTATATTTCATGCTCGCGTTTGGGGGAAGTGTTAATTGGTTTGGAGCCTTTGATGTGACTGCTTTTAAGCCGGATGGGGGAGGGTGAATATGAGACTGTGGAAAAGTGTGTTTTTGTGGCCTTGGAGGGATTCAGGTTGGCAAAAAAAGATCCCCCACTTTGACTCCAAGGCCAGAGCGCTGCTGGTTTTCTTTCTCTTTAGCGTACCGCTGGCTCATGTGTATCTCAAATTGGATTACAAAGAGATAAATGTGAAGGAGGTTCCTGTGAGCGTGAAAACTTACATTAAGAAGACGGTTGCTTGGAGGATGTAAAAGATCTTTTGAGGTTTCGCATTGAGGAATGAGGAGATGTCAGATGTCAGATGACAATAAACCCGACCTCAGTTGAAAAAAGATGCAGAGGGCAGTTCTTATTGGTAACAAAGGAAAAGGGCAAATCAAAGAGATGTTCAAATGTATTTAATTTCGATTCAAATATTTACATTCTGAGCTATTAGATTATAAGTGTAGTAGTTTACAAGATATTACTCCAATTTGCTCTTTTAGGTACAATTAAAATAAATAAATAGATGAATGAAATAAAAACAGCGCTGTTTAGCTGTACATTTGACAATTTCCATAAAGTCTGGTCTACTTATTTGCCCACTAAGAACTGTCTGACCAATTACGTTTCAAAGGTATAAACATATTAATATTAATAATACTAACAGTACTACTATTAATATACATTTTTCTGCTTGTGAATATCTAATTTGACTGCAAGTAAATCCACAAATGGTCTGAAAAACCCCTTCAAAGATTTTATCACTAACAAGTCACAACATTGGTGTCAGGTGAATAATAAAAACCTGTGGACTTCGACTATGCAAAGCTAGACTAGAGGCGAGAATGAACCAAACAATGTTGAGAAGTAAAAATCTTGCAATTTTATTTTGCATATAAAGGCAGCTAAATATATCACAATGAAACCTGAAGACAAAAAAAATAAAATAAAAATAAAAAAGAAGAAATCTATCTAAACTATCCCAGGAAGGAGACTGTATCTGAAAGAAAAGCTGAGAGGCATTTACAGTGGCAAGAGTTGAAACAACCATTGGCATCATTTTTTTTTGTGCTAGCAAGACTGCATTTACACAGTGCAAAACTATAAAAAAAAAATAAAAAAAAGGAGAAAAACAAAAACTATCATATGCAAGATATCAAAGGACAACTAAACCTGGTTTCGGCAGGTTCAAAGAAAAAAAAAAAAACAACCTTTGAGATTGTACATTAAAATAATTTTAACTCGAGTACTTGTTTATTGTACGGAACAATACGCCGTAAAGTAGGCAACACTGAAAGAGCTTCAGAGGAACATTTCATGAAAACAGAAAAGAGCATTGTGTGCGCTTCACGCACTTTAAGTCATCACTTACAGGCAAAATGATATTCTTCAAGAGGCTTAGAACAAACACAATTTTAGTTAGAGATTTTACAGCTTACACGCATACATATAGATATACTCATATTTTAAGACATTTTCCAATACACAGAATGAGGCGCTCCAGAATATACATGAGTTAAAATGCATCCATGTCTTCCCTGCGCTTGTAAGAAAGTGTTCTTTGAATGCAAAAAAACAAAAAAAAAAGCACTAAAAAAAGAGAAACCCCCTTACTTTTGGATAAAAAAAACAATAAATATGACGCTTTCTCTTGGCTAGCAGAAAGAAGGGGCTCCAGCCGGAGGAACTTAAAGCTAGTTTAAGGCATTATCCCTGTCAGCAAAAAGAAAGCTTAATTATCCTAAAAAAAAAAAAAGATTATACAAAAGGAACAATGGCATCCCATACCAACTTACTTCGAATATTGACAAAAAAAGACAATTTTACAAATTCACAAAGCGTATTATTTTACAGACTTAATCAGATCTTTTCATAAGATTGTTCACCACTTCTGTTCGCGACACCTCCATGACCTCATCTGTCATCAGAAACCTCCACTGAATCTTTTAGCAAAAGACTGCCGGTTTTAAAAGAAACATTCAAATATCTTTTCTTTAAAAAGTAGTTTTAGAAAACATAAGGGGTAAAGGAGAATACGGCAATGTTCACAGGCGTCTCAAGAGCTGGGGGGGTTTGGGAGGTCAAACACGATGGGAGGGTTTGTGGGTTGAAAGCTGACTGTACAGGTAGAGGCGTTGATGAATGTCGTGTACCCGTCTGTCATAATGCCGTAACCTAGAAGAAACCAGGGAGGGAGGAGTTAATATTCATTTCACCAAACTTACAGAACAAATCATCCAATAATAACGGTTTCAAACCATATGACTTCTTTAGTTGAATACCATCTGCTGGTGTTTTCCCTCACTTTTAAGTCATTTTGGACAAAATAATCCACTAAATGGTGCAGAAAAGATCAAAAGTTTGGGGTTGGTAAGAATTTTTTGTCTCTTAAACTCACCAAAACTACACTTATGGGATCAAAAGAACAGTAAACACAACTATTGTGGAACATGAACTAACGGTTTTATATTTTAATAAATTTTAATGTGTAATTTATTCCTGTGAAGTAAAGGTGAATTTTCAGCATCATAACTCTCTTCAATGTCACATGATCCTTCAGAACTCAATCTAATATAGAGAGAATTATTGCTCAAGAAACATTTATCTTCAATAATGAATAAAATAAATAAAAATAACAGGTAGCCCATTTGAATTATATAACTTTAGTCCATCCATCTCATAGTAGCCTACCAAAATTGTATTAAAAGTAGAAGTAAAATCTTATTGTACTCTTCAAAGCTGGGTACTGTGTCATTTTTTTTTATCTCTTACAAAGAATATTTGGTCCCAACAGGCCAACATTTTCTTTTTATTTTGTTTTCACTTGCGCTCTTTCCAACACACATTACATTACTTATTTCATGGCACACTAATTTTATGTGTTTTTGGCGCCACCTATTGTCATGGGTGTATTATTGACATGTCAAAGTCTAGACCCTGAATATAAGACGAACGCGTTTTTTCAGATGTATTTCCAAGAAAAAAAAACATGGTCTTATATTCGGAACATGCCAATTATCTTACTGGTACAAAACCTATGAATGGCACTATATTTTCTATTATTGATCATTATTTAATTCCACACTTTTTAACAAGACAAAGTTTTGTCATGAAACTCTAGACGGCACAGGTCAATGTACAGTAGGTTCTAACTCTATCTGATATAATTACATCATCATTTATTTTGTATCAGCAGCCAGTGAGCTTGTTGCTTACATATGGGTATCGCTTTCTGTAGCAGTTTTTTGTCATGCGCTTCAGAAACCCTCCACCTCCCCCACCTCCACCTGTATAGACCTGCTACATAATTTTTGGTACGTTATATATGGGGTTTTTTCATATGTTATATGTGCCACAGCAGTATTTCTTACATCACAGCAGCATGTCTGTGGATGTACTGTACTGTTATAGATTGCCCACTGACTGTGAGTGTGTGCATACAAACACACTGAGTAAACACAATAAACCGTACAAGGCCTTTCCTCAAGTGGAGCACTTGTCCAAATTAGCCCCTGGGCCCAGAAACCCTTCTCTGTCTTAAACATGTTTAATTAAAAATATAATAATAATGAAAAGCCTCAGAAGCTGGAGGGAGGAGAGAGTGAGGGCATGCAGCACATCTGGTGAACAGAGTCTGAAGTTGAACCCAAAGGCAGGTCTCTCTGATCCCTCTTCCCTCAGCACTGGGTTAAACTTGTAGCCAAATCTGGTGTTAAAATGCAACCCATATCCATATCTATTTATATCATAAACTGCTTATTGGGATTACATGTTTGTGCTGATGTAGTTAATGTTCTGAGACTCTCAATCTATAAAAGACATTTCTGTTACAAAGGCTACGTTTACACTTGGCATCAGTTTTGGGGTAATGCATTACAAGTAATGCGAGTTATGTAATCAGATACCTTTTTTTAAGTAACTAGTAAAGTAATGCATTAATTTACAAGAAAATATCTGACTTACTTTTTCTAAAAAGTAACACCAGTTACTTTGTTTTCCCATTTATTGACTGACAAGTCTCCTGTCCCCATATTAGGAGAAACAGAGACATTGTGTGCACTCTGCGATCATGTGTCTTTGCTGTTGACCTTCGATGACCAGTTCAACCATACTAATAAGCAAAAATGATGCTTTATCCAAAAAAACTTTCGATAAACTAACAATTGTGCTTCATTGTTATATTGCTGAAAAGTGTTGAACCACCTTCTCCTGCGTATACTGTAAAGACGTGAATTTACTTTTCCTTCAGCCTTATGTTTATTCATTACACTTTGTGGTGTGAAAGGGCTTTTACAATTTCTATACATAAACTTCTTATATTAAAAATAATCAAGCCCTGCTCATATTTAAAAAATAAAAAGTAACTAAGTAATGTAATAAGTTACTTTTTAGGGAGTAATGCAATATTGTAATGCATTACTTTTAAAAGAGACTTTCCCCAACACTGCTTGGCATCGATCAGGCAGATCGGATCATCAGTTAATCAGGACACGGTGCGTTTACACTTGGCAACACCAGCTGATTTCTATATCTGGATAACCGATCATGCAAAACAACGCAAAATAAGTCTGCAGAGGACGGCCCTGGTGCAAAGTCAACCCGAAGTCACGGGACATTTAACAAAAGATAATAACTGTACAAGTCTCCCTATCGGTCCAAAGCCTCTCTCTTCTGACGGTTCGGGAGAGCAGGGGCGGGGTTTTGTGTGACGTTGACCTATGAATGCAGACACGATTGGATTGTGTTTACATTACATTGAGATCTGATCATAATGCGTCCTTGACTACCTCTGGACCACAATCATTTAGAGGATTCAATTAGATTTGAGAAAATATTAAAATAGAAAACAATTATTTTAAACTATAATATTTCACAATACTTTTATACCTTGTTTTTGATCAGATAAATGCAGACTTGGTGAGCATAACAGCCCCCAATTTTTGAATAGTAGAGTATATTTATTTAGGCCTGTTTCAGATTACAGCAAAAGATCCATCAGCTCTGCTTATGGTTATCATACAGGGATATTGGTCTGCTCAAAGCTTCTAAAAGGGAACCATTCCTAAATGACGTGTAGCTGTTATATTAAAGTGATGCTGCAATATGTCTGGCCTCTTTTTTTTATAGTCTTTATTGTGGTTATAATTCATAAAAATGTATTAATGACTGAACTTTTGGTATATTTTATCACATTGCTGTTGCCTCTCTTTTTATGATTTGTCAATGAACACCCTTCAACAATGGAAATCACTGTAGTGCACAATGATTCATTTTATTTTTTTTTTTTCATTCTTTGTGGTTACTCACCTTCATGAATTCCTCCGAAGACATGGAGCTTGGGCCGGACTCTCCTCTGGACTGTGTTTAACAGCTCAACACACCCAACTCTTTGCAGCTCCTTCGGTACCCAGTCCCTAAAACCTACACACACACACACACACACATACCATAAATACCAGCTTCAAATCTCAGAGGAAAAACAGCTCACATTGTGACTCATGTCCAAGTTTTAGTGCTTTTTAACATGAAGCATTAAAAGATAAGACAATCGTAATAAAAAGAAAACAACAACTCTAATTTACAGCTCTAAGGTGTTATTTTACTATCATTGATATTCCATTATAGTTTTTGTTACTATTTGGAATTATATTTTTCTTTTGAAATGA
Source organism: Carassius gibelio (assembly GCF_023724105.1). Taxonomy (NCBI): domain Eukaryota; kingdom Metazoa; phylum Chordata; class Actinopteri; order Cypriniformes; family Cyprinidae; genus Carassius; species Carassius gibelio. The sequence continues at coordinate 7,270,658 of NC_068402.1, forward strand.
AACTTTTCATTTTTGATTTGATTTTATATATATTTAATTTAATTTAATGTATATTTTATTTCAAGTATTTTTTTTATGGTTATATATTTTTAAATTTAGTTTTAGTTAACAATAATACCCTGCTCTGAGGATAGATCATAGTTTAAGTTTTGGCAATTTTGTTGCACGGTTTTGTCTTTTTTTTTTTTTTTTTTTGCTTGCTTAAATATATATGTTGATATAATTTTGAATTCAAGTTTTAATTTTAACAACATGTACTACAGAAATAAAATGTTTTTTAATATTTTATTTTATTTCAGGTAACATTCATTTCAATTAATGAAAATGTGTTATTATGGTTTAAATTTTAGTTTTAATGAAATGCTCTGAAGACAGATATTACTTCATGCATGCCAAAAATGTCACTCTTTCCTTCTCCTATAACTTCGTATGACGGGTTTCTTGACATGCATGACAACAGGCTTCATGCGAAAGCCATTTAATGTATTCTCAAGCATTTGAATAATTGGATGGAACTCCATTAGGATTGGTTAATTGAACTCACCGAGGGGTGGCCCATGGGTCATGAGAATATCAATGCCCTCTGGGATGAGGTTCCACTTATCGAGCAGGGACTGTCCCCTGGGCAGGTTAAAACCCCAGCCATTAAACCACGGCGTCCTGCGGGGAGACAGAGAAAAACACATCCATAAGCACCACACATGCATCCATCCACGCGGCGGGACAGAGACGTGGTCGCACAGTTTAAAATGACAGCTGACGGCGGATGCAGAGAAACAATCTCAACCTGTCAAAGTGATCTTCTTTCCTCCATCCATCCCTGGAGGAAGCTTCAAAGTGTGAAATGAGAAGGGCTTCACTGCAGGCTGCCATAATAAATGCAAATGCTCTGGGAGATGCAGCCGCAGAGAGCAAGCAGCCCCCTCTCCCATGACTGCTATAGATTGATAGCTCAAATAAAGCCACGGGGTTAATGTAGGTACGACGCCCAAATGAAATAATGTGAAAAATGAGGGCGCGCTCGTATGCGGCTGTATTTATACATCTATATGTTTGTGTCAAGCTGAGGGTCTGATAGTGATGATAAATTGAGCATCCATCTGTCCCAGGTCTGGTGAAAAACACTAATCACCGTCTGTGGAAATCACCAGAACAGGAAGTCGAGCACTCTTTATAGAAAATTACAGACAGCGCAGAACAGGTTTCCTGATGAAAAGCTTTTAGCAAAGCCCAAAAGTGCTACACATGTATGATTATGGATTCGGGTAAACGGATGGAGATCGTGTTGGAGTTTTCTTCTTCTTTTTTAACCATAATAGATATATTCGTGCAGGTACTGTGCTAGTTTCATGTTATACAAATGTGATAGCAACAAAGAAATGAGGAGCAATGTGAGAAACATTTTACTAAAAAAAAAAAAAAGTAATCTATCTATCATATAAATCACAACATCCACGATGTGGTTTTTCATAAGCAGCATAATTTTTTTTTTTACTTGTTTCCAAACAGGGTTACAATTTTATAAGAGAGCGACAGAGAAAAAGAGAGGCAGGAAGGTTTTAGGTGCTATTTTTGACTTCGCTGCAGTGTTTTTCGTATTGAATTTGACCAGGAGGGGAAATCAGGGCTCAGAAACATCAATAAGCTTTGTTACAATCCGAGGCCGCCACAGCGACAGCCTCCAATGATTATCGAACAGCGATCGAGCGGAGGGGAGACCTGACACATATAAAACACTTCCTGCAGTCGTTCAATCTCTATCTGCAGAGAGAAAAAAAATTAGAGAGTCGGGGGGAAAAAAAAAGCAGAGAATTTACAGAGGTCTTAGGTTGTTGTCTCTAACAAGGAACTGAACTCTGCAACAAAGTGAACAGATTTATACAAAATTGTCAAGAAAGGAGTAGGAAAATGTGTATGTTAAGCTGACAAGGCTGTATTGCATTTCATCCCTGTGGTGAGGATAAGCAGAAATGTGTCTTGGGGGGGGGGGAGTACAAGTCTTAAACAGCTCTGACTTGACATAACTCATAGCGAACCAGGCCGTTCTGCGCTGCGGCAGCAATTTGTCACAGACGCTGCACAAAATGGAGCTTTGGTCGAAAACACTCCAGCAACATTGGCTTCTAAAAACGGGAAAAAGAACGATAACATGAGCGCAGACGGTGCGGCGTAAATCCAACCTATATCTCACGACCTGAGCATATTTCAAATAATCTTCTGAAATAAATATATTATCCAGAAAATACAACGTTCGTTCATATCGTGTAGTGCATGGTAGGAATGTTAAGGTACGGATGCTGGGAGATCAGACTGCACAAAGGACCCATTGTTAGTGTCCGTGAATGAAATACACCTTCCGTGCGAGTGCATTTGTTAACCTCCATAAAGATTAATGACATCCCGGACACATTAAGGAAAGCTTGTTTCCTCTATGGACCCAAGCACATAAGTCTTATTATACTGTACAGAGGTGTGAGTGTGTGTGTGTGTGTGTTTTGAGTTGGTAGATGCGAGGATGGGATGTGATCCGGCTACACTGACGCACCAGATTAGATAGTCCTCTCGCAGATCCACCATCTGCACAATGTCAGAATAAATTTGTGTACAGTTGTAATTCATGCAGACGGAGATAACATTATTTGACAATTTTTTCATTGCACTCAAAATATCCTTGAAAATCATTTTCAGATTTAATAATGCCGGTACATCCAAAAAACAACAACAACAACAAACAGAACAAATCAGTAATGATAGACGTTCACCTTGCTAGTACCAGGTTGGACCCCCATTTGCCTTCAAAACTGCCTAAATTCTTTGTGGCATAGATTCAACAAGGTGTTGGAAACATTCATCAGAGATATTGGTCCATATTGACACGATAACATCATGCAGTTGCTGCAGGTTTGTCTGCTGCACATCCATGATGTGAATCTCCCGTTCCACCACATCCCGAAGCTGCTCTACTGGATTGAGATCTGGTGACTGCGGAGGATATTTGGGTAAAGTGAACTCATTGTCATGTTCAAGAAGCCAGTCTGAGATGATTTGAGCTTTGTGACATGGTGCACTATCCTGCTGGAAGATGGGTACACTGTAGTCATCAAGGGATGGAAATGGTCAAAACCAATACTCAGGTATGCTGTAGCGTTTAAACGATGCTTAATTGGCAGTAAGGGGCCCAAAGTGTGCCAAGAAAATATCCCTCACACCATTTTACCAGCAGCCTGAACCATTAAACCAAGTCAGGATGGATCCACGCTTTTATGTTCTTTACGCCAAATTCTGCCCCTACCATCTGAATGTCGCAGCAGAAATCGAGACTCATCAGACCACGCAACATTTTCCATTCTTCTATCGTCCAATGTTGGTGAGCTTGTTCGAACTGTAGCCTCTGTTTCCTGTTCTTAGCTGACAGGAGCGGCTCCCGGTGTGGTCTTCTGCTGCTGTAGCCCGTCTGCTTCAGGGTTCAGAGATGGTATTCTGCATATTTTGGCTGTAACAAGTGGTTATTTGAGTAACTGTTGCTTTTCTACACTCTCTAACCAGTCTGCCCATTCTCCTCTGACCTCTGACATCAACAAGGTTTTTTCGTCCACACAACTACCGCTCACTGGATATTTTCTCTTTTTCGGACCATTCTCTATAAACCCTAGAGATGGTTGTTCGTGAAAATCCCAGTAAATCAGCAGTTTTTGAAATACTCTGACCAGCCCGTCTGGCACCAACAACCATTCTACTTTCAAAGTCACTTAAATGCCCTTTCTTTCTCAACAAGTCGTCTTCATCACATCTAGATGCCTAAATGCACTGAGTTGCAGTCATGCAAAAGGCTGATTAGCAATTTGTGTTACCAAGCAATTGAACAGGTGTACCTAATAAAGTGGCCGGTGAGTGAGTAAATAAATAAATACTAAGTGCATACACGCACACGCGCATGCACACACGCACACACACACACACACAATTAACATGATAGCTTTAAAATCCAGCATTATTTATATTACTTGTGTTTTTGTTTACTTTTCTTAGTTTTTTTGTATTGATCATACAATATTGTTAGTGAAAGAATAGAAAACAATGAAGAAATAATTGTACTTGCACAATCCTATTGCTACAGAATAATTATTAGTACTATGACATTAATAATGATTTCAAACTTTTAAAGTTTCAATTTTCAATACAGAGTTAAATGAAGAGTTAATTAGTACACTGATTTTGTAGTGCAAGAATTAATTAATGTTCCAACTTCAGTGGATAATTACATTTAATCTAAGTGTCCTGTAGTATGTGATTACTTGCAATATAGACTACATTTACAGTGTTACAGAGACTGACAAGAAATATATGATTGAAACAGATGTGACTCAAACTGCCCTGCTTACACAACAGCTTACAGAAGTCAATACTCTCAGTATGAAAAACGTCCTGTCCTACTAAAATTGACACCGACTTCTGCAAAAATGTACAATTATTTCAAATATACATATTAGCAATTTGGTATCAAAACACTGTAGGGAGGTCACTTAATGCATCATATTTGATCAGTGTTTGTCCCCCTATGTCAATCCCAGTGAGTTCGATCATCACACACAGCCTCTCTGTCTCCTCATATACTGCTCTCTGTTCATGTGTGAGGAACGGATGGAGTATTACTAGCTCCAGCTGTCAGGCAGCAGGACATTACACACCGAGCAATGCAAAGGTCAGAGGCCTACAAATATAATAGACAAAACAAACATGGAGAGAGAGAGAGGGGGAGCGAGATAACATTAAACTCTCAATACACAGCGCTCCTCTGACCCACGCCACAGCACCACAGAGCAAAATCACAGTCTTCCCGAAATGTTTACCTCCTCCACCATTACAAAGGAAGGTCCACCGAGCTTATGAACACAAACACTCCACCCTCACTCAGCACGAGCTCTCGCTTGAACCGGTTACACGATTAAAAAGTCCACCAGGCTTTGAGGTCTGACCCTGCCATGGCCTAAGAAACAGCACTGTTTAAACAACGTCTGCCGCCAGGATGGGAAAAGAGTCATGTTTTGTCATTGTTGAACTCTTTCATGGCATAATGCTTTGACTCTCAGGTCTGAGAGCGGGCACGGTGAGTCGTTCATGTCATGGATTACGGCACGATATGAAAGGGTCGTGTTCAGGTCAGGGGTGAAATCTGCCTTCCTCTGGTAAGACAATCTGATGTTATTCAGAGATAGGCCTGGAAGTGAATGTGGGGGTGTGTATTCACACGGTGCATGCAGGTTCACGTGGCTTTTGTTCAACCGTGTGGAGCGTTGCGATAAGATCAGAAACCTAAGTGTGATACTCATCTGAGACACCATTAATCTGCTCTACAATGGAAGAGAATGGAGAAGGGAATAGTGGTAGTGCTGGATGGGGGAGAAAGAAGAGGCATGTGTGCGAAAGAGAGAATGAGATGAAGAACTATTCAAGGTAGACGAAAGGCAAGAAATTATGCTTAGAAACCAAAAGGGAAGAGAGAACTAAAGCAAGGAGGAGGCAATGTAGAAATGAATGAGAGAAGAAGAGGACGATCAATGATGAATGCACGTAGGAAGAAAGGAAAAAAGAAAGGAAGGGTGAAAGCATGAAGCAATAGGTTGAAGAAAGGAAAGAAAGAAGAAGAAAGACAAAGAAAAGAAGAGAAGGTAAAGAAGGTGGCAGGAAAAGTGGAAGAATGAATGAAGGGAGGAACAGAAGAAAAAAGGAATTAAGAGGAAAAGTACAGAAGAAGGGATGAGGAAGAATGTACACAAGAAGGAAAACAAAAAAGAAGGAAGATAGGAAGGCTAGTAGAAAGGAAGTAGATCAATTGAAGGAGGAATGGATGGATGAAGAGAAAAAGAGGAAAGAAAAAACTAAGGTACAAGGAAGGGAAGAAAGGAAGAAACTAATAAGGATGGAATGGAAGAAGATAAAAAAAGATTACAGGAAAGGGGAGAAAGAAAGAAAAAATAGGATGAAGGAGGACAAGAAAGGGAGAAAATGGGGAAAAAGAAGGAAGGAAGACAGAACTGAATGAGAGAATAAGAACAAGACAACTAATAAAATTAGTGATGAAGTGAAGGTTGGAAGGGAGAAAAATAAATAAAGAGGTGGAAGGAAAGAAGGAAAGAGAGAAAGTAGGAAAAATATGGAAGAATTAAAGAAAGGAAGGGAAGTTGAGAGAAGGTGGAAAAATGTGGCAGTGATAGTGGAAGTAATGATGAACAGAACAGAAAAAAAGGATGGAAGAGGAAGAAAGAAAAAACTAAGAAAATGAAGGAAAAGAAAGAAATGATAAAAGGATGGAAGAAGGACAAGTATGGTGATGAATGGTGGAAGCCACGGTATCAACAAAGAAGCAGAGGGAAAAGAAGAAGAAAAAGGAAGCAGGGAAGTATGGAAGGAAGGAAGGGGAAGAAAGGATGAACATGGGATATAAGACCCATGGAAGGAAGGAAGAAAGAAAGAAAGAAAGGAACAGAAATTGCAGAAGGAGGTATGGCATCAATGAAGCAGCAGAGGCAAAAGAGGAAAGGGAAGAAAGGAGGCACAAAGGAAGGAAAACAGGCAGCACGGAGAGCTGCAGGAAGTGTGAGGAAGTGAAAGACGGCTCATCATGTGACAGTGATCCAGCACAGAGCAGTGCACTGCAGTCCCCAGAGAGAGCTCCAGTGACCGCTCCATTCATCTGCTCCCTCACCTCACTGTCACTGCAGCACACAGGTCACCTCAACACCCGCCTAATTGATTCGCCTGTCAAACGCAATGAAGGGTTGGATGTTAATAGGGGTTTTATTTGTCCCGAGGGGGGCCGACCCGACTGCCACAGGACAGTATATTTATCTATCCCCACACACGTGTAATGCCCAGTTTCAAAGCGCTCATCTCCAGTTTATCAAGCACCCAGAGTCCCGCCATAATGATACCCAATGCACCGACCCCTGATAAATGACTTCTCGGCCCAAAGCCACTCGCAGCTTAACTTAGGGGAGGAGACATGAGCCGGTAATAGTGGGGTTTGTCTCTGTTTGGGATGCTGATAATGACCTGTGCTGGACTGTAACGGATGGATGCGGGCAGAGGGCGAGGGAACGGCTGAGTTTAAAGGGGTCCTGGAGGACAACACGAGTGAAGAGGGACAGATGCTTAACTGTGGGGCAATAAGATGGTGCTGTCCTCAGGGAGAGAACGGGACACTAAACAATAAACCCCAAACATAAATCCTTCTTTTTAAAAAAAAACTTTTTTTTTTACATTGAAATTCAAACAGCATCTTCTGATATTGTACCACGATACCAAGAAAAAAAAAAAAAAACGGTGAATTAAATAAATAAAAAGTCTGATTTTTAGACAGGCAATTTTTGAGAACAATCGCTTGCTTTAAAGCAAGTGATAAGTAAATTTTAATAAAAAAAATGAAAAATCATAATATATATATATACACATACACACACATATATATATATATATACACATACACACACATATATATATATATATATATATATATATATATACATACATACATATACACACACACACACACACATACATATATATTATTGTAATTTATTTATTATTATTTGTATTATTATTATTATTATTTTATTTATAATTTACAAACTACCTTATGATTGAACCCAAGACTCACGGAATCACAGCTGTATTTTTGTGCTGCTCACTTGTGATTGGATCACCCAAGACAGATGTTAATACCAGGTGCTATCACAGTCTTAGTAACACGACCTCCAAATTCAATGCGTTTTGCAAAACATTGTTGACTACGTCTCAACATTTTGGAAATGAAAGGTACATCAGGGATGAAAGGTATAAACACGGTTATGGGAGGAAGGAAATTAAACAGGTGTAGCACACAGGAACTGAACGAAAAAAACACACCAGCATTTTTTATTCTGAAAATACCGGATGTGAGTTTTCAGGAGAAGTGAAAGAAAAAAATAGCATCAGACACGACTCAAGTTTTCAACAAAAAATATAGCTCATTAAAACACATCCGACACATACGCACGTGTGTGCGGACACACACACACACACACACACGTCCCCTGAGAGCTCCTCCTGCAGAGCGCCATGAAGGATTAAAGCAGGCATCAAAGGGCACGGTGCGCCAGTGAAATATTCAGCAGTCTCTGCGGGAAGCGGGAGCTCCGGTGAATGTGTGTCTTGCAAAGTCAAAGCCGAGGGATTCAGTACCTGAACCCTGTACAGAGAAAGTGTCAGACACATATTAAATATTTAACCAGCTCAACAGCGCTGGAAATGACTTCACACTACGCACATGAGCTCCACAGCTGAGGTGAGACGCTCACGAGGAGATAAAAAGGTCTACGAACTTCAGCAGAATTATTGGAGTAATTAATGATCATTCAGGAGGGAAAACATTTTGTTCTGTGCAGAATATAAAAAGAGTTCAAGAGCAGGCAGTAAATAATTTCTCAGTGAACCTCATTAAAAATCACAACAAAATCTAAAGATAAAAAAAAGGTGCTGAACACCTCTGCCATAGGTTGACAGGTTTCAAATATTTGCAAAATGTACTTTTTTTTATTAATAATAATAATAATAATAAACTATTTTTAATGGTATACAGACATTTAATCAATTTTAATATAGATACAATAAAGTTTTACAAGCTACAGCAGTAAAGACCTGTTTTTTCTCCTATTTTATTTACACATACACACACACTTACATATATACACATATTTTATATATGTACGTATTATTATATAACATATTACTTTATACAAATATTTTACTATTTTGCACAAAATGGACCATTCATAATAACTTTTTATTCCTCAATTTCCTTTACCATAAGTAAAAGTGAACAAAATAAAATAAAATAAACAATCCAAATATTTTAATAAATAATAACAATAATAATAAAAATCTCACTTATTACTGCAATTCATTTCTTGTTAATTTTTATTTTTAATCAGCATAAATTAGAGGCAGTTTAGCAAAACTGCCATGAATTACACATTTTTATTAATATATATATATATATATAATTTTTTTTTAAATCTGTATTTAAGTAATTACTTTTTTCCCCATTATGGTAAAGAAAGTTTGAGAGGAAAATGTGTCATGAAAAACAATGTCATAATGCAAATATTTCTCAATAGCCCTTTATAATATATCATCTTTTGATTTTGGGCTAAAAGACGACCCTGGCCTATTTTTGACAGGTTTAGTGAGTAAGAGACATTAATGTCAATATTCACAAGGACACAAAAGATTTACCATCTACAGCAGTTATTCGAATAATTAATGTTCATCCAGGAGGGAAAACATATTGTGCAGTGCAAAAATAAAGAACAGTTCAAGAGCACACGGGTAGATAAATGTCTCGCCGTGCCAGAGAGAACATGAGTGTGCGTGTGAATACACAGACTGTATGTTTTTCGGGTCACGTAACAAAGAGCAAGTGTGCTCTTTCCAAGCCCGTACGCTTCCATCTCAGTCCTTTTCTTCCCTCTTGGCAGGTATAAAAAGCCTCGCGGAAAAGAAAACGAAGACCTGTGCATTCACACATCAACGCAGAACGACGCAACTTTGAAATATGGATCATTTCAGGAAGCCAAAGAGTAATGAGAGCCCTCTCTGATAGACAGATGGAGAGACACAGTTAGCCCCATTCACCAAACTCAACCCTGTTCACACACTAAAGCCCTTTCACACACACAAAAGAGCCACAGAGACACCGGACTACACTCTGTTTAACTGAAAGAGGGCCAGAGGTGCGATAAGGTTACCTGACCCACAGCACATGACACAGAAGAAAAAGGTGAAGGAGCAGAGTGCAGATCTGGTAGTTCGTATAGTTTCTAGCCAAATAACTTCATGTAACTACAGAAGAGTCTAGTTTAAAAGAGGAAAAATATCGAAACTCTTCGCTCATTTTGGAGCAAGATGCTAAATGTCTAATCAGATTCAACGATCTATGCTAAGCTAAGCTAAAAGTGCTAGCGCCAGACCAAGAGATCGGCTGCATGGATTCAAAAACGGTAAAACTAATCTCTTCGGGAGTTGGAAAATTAGCCTATTTTCAAAAATAGAGGAGTGTTCCTTTAAGAGACACTTTGCTAATATTTTCCCAACATATTTTCAATCACGCGCATGTCTAACAGACACCTGTTCGGTGTGTGTGTGCTATCAGAGCTACGGTATGGAAACTACGGTTACTATGCTAAATGTTGCATGGGTCAGTAGCACATTGGTGTTTCAATTGTTGCATAGCTGATACTTGCAACCTGAGGCCATAACATTTTATAGACGGTAGACGTTAAATCAACAGCATTAAAAAAAGTAGGACTAACTACTGTCTGATTCTCACCAGAGTGAAGCTTGTGTGATGCATTTTACAGAGATGCCTTTCTATGCCCCGGTTTCAAATATTTAGAAGAAAAACATTCACTATGTCCTATACATAATAAAGATGTGAAACTCGGATTTAAAATCTTGATGCTTTAACATTTACGCATTTGACAGACGCTTTTATCCAAAGCAACTTACAGTGCATTCAGGCTATAATTTTTTTTTTGGTTATCAGTATGTATTTTCAGTTTAATGAAGAAATTCAAACTGAGGTGAATCTTCAGAAGCAGGTAAAGGTTTCCTGCTCATTCCTATGGACTGAATGTATTGTTCCAATCATGGAAATGTTTCGGGAAGAATTTGGAAAGAGCCCAACAGAAATTCCTGTTTTCATTCTCCTACTGTAAGCCAAAGATCAAAAAGAGGCGGATGAAAAAAGATTACAGAGGAAGATGAGAAAGAGAGCAGCTCACAGGCGGTACCAATTAGCATTTTGGCATCTGCTTCCCTTTATCGACCTGAGCTTGTTTAATCTACCTCCTTCACCATACCGACATGAGTTACTGTTCAGAGCGGATTCAGAAATCCACAAACGAGAGGCGTTGAAAAACAAAAAGATATTTTTCTGAGGAAGTTCAGAGGGCTCAAAGACTGACAGAACAACAGAGAAAAGACAAAAGACGCCATGTTTGTTCTACTAGCTTAACTACACCTGCTTTTATAATAGAAATGAAGTGTTATTTATAATGCTTAGAAAGTGGATTTAAACTTGAAGAGAGAAAGCGACAAACAGCAACTGAATTCCAAATTGCTTCCTAGTATTAGTTGCTAAAAAGACGTACATTCACTAGCATCCAAAAGTTTCAGTGCATTTTTTAAATAAATTAATACTTTGATTCAGCAAGAACACTGAATTTATCAAAAGGTACAGTAAATACATTTATAATGTTACAAAAGTTACTATTTTTACAAAAAATCCTGCAAAAAATGTATCATGCTTTTCACAACATGCCATCAGAAGAATATATTAAAGAGAAACTGGCCGATTTTGAGTTTTTATAACCGATATCGATATAGACAGATTTATTTATAAAATTTTCAGTCATCTTTTGGTCATCTTAAAAGTATTTTAATTATAAAGTATATGAGATAATGTAAAATGCTTAAACATCTGGAAAAATATCGGTAAAACCGATAATCGGACAATTTCTACTGTTTTTAGTGTATTTTTAAATCACAAATGTAATCTTAAGCATCAGAAATCTTTTTTCAAAAACAAACACTTTTCAGACCACAAACCTTTAAATTGTAATGTAAATATTAATATTTAATTTTATATATTTTTTTAAATGCAAAACTTCTGGTATTGGAAACATTTGAAACCATTGCATTTAAAGGACTGTAGGAAATATTTTGCTAAAATGATGGCAGAATTTATACCAGAAGAACAGCACCAAAGTGCTATCTAACATACCATTTTCAATGCATTATGATTTGAAATCATCTAATTATTATCTATTTATACTATGTTGTCTGTAGTCATTTATGCATGAGTGTGTATAATACCAGAGGAAATCTGTAATTCTGTAGACTTGGGCAATTTAGGGAATTCATGGCAGAAACATATTGGTCATAATTATTAATATGTTGATGAAGGATGTGCATAGATCTGTAACTGATGTCATATCTAAGTACTTTTTCATTCTTATGCTATCACGGGAATGATGGGATATATAATTTGGTTGCATAAGTCAGTCTCGTAATAAACCAGCTAAATGAGTCATGTTTTCATGGCACTCTTTATCACTACTCTTTATCAGCTGTACACAGAATGCACACAGACTAAATGGTCAACATTTACATCTACATATTGTGATCAATAACAATCTGCTTCGGCTGTGATTCTTTAATTGATAAGCATCCTCTTTGGAAAACTTTCGCTAAAAGAAAGACCACATCTCCACAGTGATGTTGTGTGCACTCATTCTAACATGACAGGAACACACCAACAGATAAAGCATCAATTAAACGCCTAATGTGCATCTTTCACTCTTCATTCTATTGTATTAGCACTACCACAAAAAGCTAGCGCTAAAAGCTTCACGTCTTTAGCAGAAAGTGAAAAAGGGAAAGGAAGAAATACAAAATTGCTTTTTTTTTTTTGACCAAAATGACTCCTGAACTTTTAAGTAGAAACTTGAAGGAAGGCAGTATTATTCACACAGGTCTCCATTCAGTCTGCAAGAAGAAGTGGCTGCTGGGAGGGAAGAGATTAGAATCAGTCTGAGAGGAGGGTGGGCGACACTACAATCCACTGAGCCGTGCACCTTATATCGCTTGTAAGGAGTCTAGGGCAAAGGTTTTAGTAGTCAACAGGAAAAGGGGGTAAGTGAATAAATGCCCATGCGAGTGAGAAAGAGAGCCAGGGTGATAAAGGCTATTGTCTTAACCTTTCTATATTGGGTGTTGCCAGGGTCAGAGAGAATAGGCACTTACAATGGACAGGATGTCATATAAATTGGCAGTTTTTTTTTTTTATCCTTCTGAGTCTCGTGGATATGAACAAGTAAAAAGACAGTAAAAGGAACAACACAAAGCATAATTTATTTAAAAAATGTAAACACTTTTTTTCTCCCACACAGTGAGGAATGGCTCTATCTCTCTTTCTATATCATATTATAATATTTTAGGAAGATTAGAAAAATGCAGAAAAAAATGATTATATATATATATATATATATATAACATCTTAGCTTAAAGTTTGCGACATCCACCAACCCAAATCCGTTAACTAAACTCAGGACCTTTGGCACTAAAATAAACGTATCTGAAATCTTATAAACATAATGAATGGTTAAGTCATGTGAGGTCACGATAGTGTGTGGCGTCTCGTGTTTGCATTGTGCATGTAAAATCCCCGGTGTGTATGGTGAACAACGGCCTGGCCAACAGCAGAAACACTATGTTGCTCGTTTCACGGGTAATTAGATTCATGCAACTGTCCTAGTTCTCATTATAGCTAATTCTCTCTCTCTCTCTCTCTCTGGCTGCTTGGACCCAAGACTGATGGATTGAGGGTGGGGGGCTGCGGTGTGGTATGTAACTCGTGGCCGGTGCGGGGAAGGTTAGTGTTTAACATATGTGCGTACACGTAAACAAACACTGGCTCCGTTTGACGTCCTGTCAGCACAGACCTCCGTCTTTCTAATCACAGATCATCGATGTCTGCCATATGTTTCCCTTCACCTTTTCAGAACGATGCTAAGCAGTTTTTTGCTACGTGAATGCGGTTTAAACTGGAAGAAAGAAGGCAGGAGACGAAGAAACACGTTTTTAAGCACAATTAGCAGACCGTGGCTACACGATGACCTCTGACACGAAAGGAGAAAAGAGTCATTCAAAGCCGAGAGGGGGCGGTCACCCGCCTGCCGCTGTGGGTCTGTCTGTCTGACGGTCATGGCCGAGGGTCTGTGGAACATACCCAGACATGGGCCGCTAATTAATGTTGACAAGCCGCCACTCCCCCCGGTCAAGGGTCACCTTGCAATCACTGACAAGTGCAGGTAGTGTCTGCCCCTGGAAAGACGACACAAAGATTCCCAGACGACCTCCTCCAACCCTCCCTCTCCTGTTGGGCCACTCCTCCCCCTCCTCCAGCACTCGCAGAGATTTCTACCCCATAACCGCCCCCCATCTTCTCCTTCAACAGAGGGCAAAGTGTTTTTGTTCTTTCACTCTGCGTCTTAAACACGCAAAGAAGACTCCATCCCATTCATGCACTCAATGAAAGGAGGAGGTGCAAAAAAGGGGGATATAAAGAAACACTATAATGCAAAGGTATAAGCGATTATATATATATATATATATATATATATATATATATATATATATATATATATATATATATATATATATATATATATATATAGACACACACACACACACACACACAGGCATGAGAAAGTTTGGGAACCCCTTGCAGAAGCTGTGAAATGTGAATAATATTAACAAAATAAGAGGGGACATACTAAATGCATCTTATTTTTTATTTAGTACTGTCCTGAGTAAGATATTGTACATAAAAGATGGTCTCAAACACAAGTATAAAAAAGGTTTAAACATTCACTGATGCTCCAGAAGGAAACACGATGCATTAAGAGCCGGGGGTGAAAACTTTTGAACAGGATGAAGATTTCTTATTTTGTTGAAATATCATTTTTTTCCATTTTGTACTGCCCTTCAGAAACAACAGAAGATACTTGCATGTTTCCTGGAACACAAATTAAATACAATTTAGCTTGATCTTCAAAGTCCAAAAGTTTTCACCCCCTGGTGATGCTTAATGCATCGTGTTTCCTTCTGGAGCATCAGTGAACGTTTGAACCTTCTTTAATTGTTGTGTTTGAGTGCATCAATTGTTCTCACTGTGAAAGATGGATCTCAAAATCATACAGTCACTGCTGGAAAGGGTTCAAATATGCAAAAGATGCTGGAAAACTGAAGAAGAATCTGCAGGACCTGGAGGATTTTTCTGAAGAACAGTGATCAGTTTGTGTTCTGTTCAGAATAAACAAGGGACTCATGAACAAACTTCACAAAAAATGTAGGTCATCCAGGTAACCACACATAGTATTAAGAATCAAGGGTTCCCAAACTTTTGAAGTTTTTTTTTTTTATAATTTCACCTATTTTTTTGTCTTGTGGACTATATGTAAACACATTTTATGTCAAATATCTTACTCAGGACAGTACTAAATAAAAAAAATAACATGCATTTTGCATGATCTCCCTTATTTTGTGAAAATCATTCACATTTTCACAGATTCTGCAAGGGGTTCCCAAACTTTTGGATGCCATTGTGTGTGTGTGTGTGTGTATATATATATATATATCACAGACATTTAAATGGAATAAGAGAGTAGGAGACCTAATGGAAAACAACCAACCAATCCAGAATTAATAAAGATTATAATTTAGCACAAAAAAAAAACAAGCAAGCACATTTCCAGCAAATCCTAATTAGCCCTCAAGAAAACCAAGCACTAAGACCCATTTATTGAAGGCTAAATAATTAATGCACGAGGAAAAACAAACAAACAAATGTTTCCCCAAAGTTTCCCTGCAGTCTGTGGTTTATCAGCTGTGACCGGACGCTGATGGATAAATCTGTGTGGGGAACAAAACTGTAAAGCCTCCTTTTGTGGACACCCTGAAATGTAAACAGTAATCATAAATAAAGTAAAAATAAAGTTTTTATACTCTTCAGTCATTTCAATTAGTTTTCTATAAAACTATAGTGTAAACGGTCGTGTGTGTGTGTGTGTGTGTTGCATGTGACGGGAAGATCTCAAACAGTAGCTGCTGTCATGACCCTTCGCCTGACGGAGAGAATGTGACAGAGGAGTAACCCGTGGAGAGCAGGGGGTCGGATGATGAGCCAATGATGGAAGAATGGCGTGTGTGAGAGTGTATACGTGAGAAGGGCTGCGGGAGGTTTTTGAGGGGGAGCTCTGCGTCCCGTCACACTCCGTGGGGCAAAGGTGATGACAAATGCGCCATTTA